>NC_085012.1:14293041-14380541 GCF_963854185.1 Sardina pilchardus
AAGACAGCTCGATCCCTCTATTATAATCATGTCGCATTCGAAGACCTAAATTAGTCAGATTGATTTGGAGAAAAAGCTGCTCTGGAACAAGCAGTGTGTCCTCAGAGCAGACTACACAGGCTGCAGCACAGCATGTACCTGAGGAAGGAGATGGGTGAAAATTGAATATGAAATATGAGTTTGCTTCCTCCATTTTAATGGATGGAAGCTGCCTCACAGCGCCACCTATGTGTGAAGCTGTAGTACACTCAGCAGTTAGTCGTAAGTTAGAGTGTAACTCCCGCAAAAATGTATCCTTTTCTGCATTAAGAACACATCAAGACGTGAGATGGGAGAAATACGGATTTCAATGAAACCCATGAATAGGACTTCCTGCTTTCAATGATGTAAAATTATGATTTTTACATCATTGAAAGCAGGAAGTCCAACATTGAAATCCGTATTTCTCCCATCTCAGGGCAAACTGAGGGAATGATGCACGACCATTCAGAAACATGACTGGTTTTCTAGAGATACAAAGCTTAATTCTAATCGGTGAAGTGTCCCTTTAAGGGTCTTTGGCTGGTGTTAGCTGCCCTAGAGCTCAGTCCTAAGCTAACGTTACCTGCAGGGTTGGCTCAAAGGGTGACTCTGGCCTCTCTCTTTCTCAGCAGTGGGCATCTCTAAGTACCTGAGCCAGGGCGAGCGGTTCAGCCCCTCGTCCAACGACGGCCCGATCTACAGCACCATCAACCCGCACGAGCAGGAGCAGGAAGAGGAAGAGGAGGAGCTGCCGGACTACACTTCCCAGTATTCACAGCGCACCAACCCCTACGCTAGCTCCGCCCTGCTCTCCAAGGCCGACCTCTACAGCCTGGAGCGAGAGCTGGACGCCTGGACCCTGCAGTCTGGACACAGCACCGCGGAGTACGCCAAGCTGCACTACCACACCACAGGCAATGGTATGGCACACACACACACACACACACACACACACACACACACACATACACACACACACATACACACAGCACCACAGAGTACGCCAAGCTTCACTACCACAACACAGCAGGCAATGGTATGGCACACACACACACACACACACACACACACACACACACATACACACAGCACCACAGAGTACGCCAAGCTGCAGTAACATTGCCATAACACAGGCAGTGGTATGACCAGAGGTGGGCGCAGATACATCGAAAACTATTTTGTTACAAACTTATTACAAAATAAAATACAAAATACTGTATTAAAACTAAATTAAATGTATTGTATTTGTATACAATTATAATACAAGTATTTTCAATACAAATGTATGTATTGAAAATGTATTCAATTATAATACAAGTAATTAGTCAAAATGAAAATACAAAAATATCCACACAATAATCTTAAGTCTTTTTGATAACTGAAAGGTCAAAACACCAGAGATTTTTCTTAGAGCATCAGTGACACACTCTGCAGAATAATAATGTGGGTAAATGTCTGCTGCAAAGGTCCATGAAGCAAAGGCACATTTTGAAAAGTGAGATGCGAAATAAAAGCAAAAGCACAAAATATAGAAGACCTTGCACTAGCTATTTGAATCAAATCTGCATTTCAAACAAATGCAATATGGTTGGCCTTTGTCGGGTAGACCGGTCTGCCATAAATGTCCATGAAGCAAAGGCACATTTTGAAAAGTGAGATGCAAAATAAAAAGCAAACGCACAGACAGTATAATATGAAGACCTTACACTAGGTATTTGAATCAAATTCACATTGCATACGTAACCATTGTTGGCCTTGGTTGTCTTAATGCTGTTTTCAAGAGGAGCAGAGCTAGTCTGGCCACGCCCACACTGGATCTCTTTTCAGGGAGACAGTAGTCTGGAACCGTTTCCCTCAAACAACAATGTCAGGCCAATCAGAGACAAGAGGAGATAACGGAATCAAAACTGATTGAGGTAAACGCCTGCAATCGTCAAAAAATGCAGTTGGAAAAATGGCGAAATGTATTTTCAGTAATGGTAGGCCCATATACATTGTTTCCTGACGGCCCATGCTGTTTATTGTCAGTTTGTAAAGTTTAGGCAAAGTAGGAAGAAACGTTGCTTGCCAGGCAGGAGCAGAGCTGCTTCATGCTGTGTCTGATTCACTGGGAGGGAGCCTGGGGGTCTACGGGGTGACGCATGATTTCATGCATTTTACCTGAACATTACCGTTGCCAACATCAGGAAATATGGCAAAATCTTTTACTATGGTTATAAGCACAGCCTGTTGTCATGGTTATAGGATATTTAACTGAGTAATGACATTTTGGCTTATTTGAAAATAAAAGTATTTTAAATATTCTAATACGATCCTGCAAAGTATTTTGTTCTAAACTAGGTAACACCCCCCCCCCCACCCCCCCCACCCCCCACCCCACCCCATCATACAAAATACAAATGACAAAATATGTAATAAGTAATTAAATATGTATTTAAAATACATCTAATTAAGATACTGTTGTCTGGGTATGGCACACACACATACACACACACACACAAACACACACACACAAACAAATTAATGTTATTAAATTTGGAGTAAAAAAGTGACAGTAATGTATACAGTATACATTGTATGTGTGTGTGATTAATATATGTGCATGTTTATCTTAAAATGTGTGTGTGTGTGTGTGTGTGTTGCAGCTAAGCTGATGACGTCCTCATGCCAGTCAGGTGGCTCGCTGGACTGGGCAGATGTGCTGGCACTGACGTCTCAGCGGCGGCCGAGGGAGCACACACACACCGAGGACAGCAGAGACCAACAGCAGAGGTCAGAACACACACACACACACACACACACCTTCTCTAGCCACGGTGGCCAATAAGCCAGGGTCCTTATCTGTGATGTGAAGCCGATGATTTGAAGTGGATGAGAACCCTCATGGATGTTTTCGGCACCATAAATAATTTCGCTCTAGTTGGACCTAGTACTGTAATTTCCGAATGGCAAGAAACATGCTTATCTGTTAGCCTCAGGCTGTTAACCTCCTGTTAACTCAAGTGTGTTGACAGTTGACTCTAGTCTTATTGAGATGTGTCGTTAACCTCATGCTCACTCAAGTGCATTAACCTCACGCTAACTTGGGTGCTTCAACCTCACACTAACGTATGTGTCTTACCCTCATGCTAAACCCCTCAACTGTATTAAAGAGACCCTATGCAACTTTTTCATAGTCATAAAATCGCTCAGAAATCGTTGTTTTGCTTGACTGACCAGTTTCATCGAAAACAGTAATATTTCCTCCCGCCCCCAGCGTCCCTATCCGCTATTGCAACCTTGCAGTTTCTGCAGGAGACGATCGCTCATTGTTTACATCTGGAAGTCTGAGACGCGTAAGGAACAAGAAGAACCACGCTTGCAATTTATATATTTATATAGCCTATGTATAAATATACACGCTAAAGCTGTCGGGGAAGCTCTGCAGAGAAATATGCAAGCATAAAACGAGCGAAAACGAAAAACGAAACCGAAACCAGAGATGAAATCGCCAATCCTGCATAGTTCCTCTTTAAACTCACAGTAACTCTAACCTAAGGTGACCAGATATCTGAGACTCAAACAGGGGGCATAATCCCAAAAATGTGTAGGAAAAAAACGGGGACATTTTCAGTTTGACTATCAATCTGATCAATCTGATCTTCAAAAAACAGGGACATAGGTAGTTTTTCTATATTTTCCCGGGGACAGGCAACCAAAAACAGGGACTGTCCCCTGAAACCGGGGACGTCTGGTCACCCTACTCTAACCTCGCGCTAATACGGGTGCTTTAACCTCCCACTAACTTTAACCCCATGTTCAAATATGTCAGACTCACATTAACTCCAACCTCGCGCTAACTCTTGACGCGCCTCACCTCACGCCACCCTGCGTAAGCAGCACTAAGTGGCAGTGCTGAGCGCAGCCGTAAGTGTCTCTGCTGAAATATGGATGTGCGTTGTGCGGCCGGTGTTAGCAGCTGTGTGGTGCCCTGCTGGGAGCGGCTCCAGGGTAATGTGCTGTAATGGACCTCATATGCCTGCGTGTTGCCCCCACGGTGCCTGCCCCTGCCCCTCCTGCAACAGCACAGGCCGCTGAGCCATTAGTTGCCCCACCACTGAACCCTTTCAGTGTGCGTGCACACACACACACAGAAGCTGTCCAGAACACACACACACACACACATTCGACGTCCAGAACACACACACACACACACAGTAGCTGTCCAGAACACACACACACACACACAGTGGCTGTCCAGAACATACACACACACACACACACACACACACACACACACACAGTAGCTGTCCAGGACACACACACACACACCGCACACACACACCATCGTATCTTATCGCTAACACAGCAGCGCTCACAGCTCAGGCTGGCACGAGGTAATGAAGTTACAGACGAGACAAGAAGGAGACAGAGAGAGGGGGGAGGATGGAGGGATGGAGGGAGGAAGAGTGGAGGGGAAGTGGAGATGGGGGGATAGAGACCGAGATAGTGAGAGATGGGGGAAGATAGTTGGAATGAAGGAGAGAGAAGGAGACAGAGGAGGGGGGACATAGAGAGGGAGAGACAAGAAAGAGAGAGAATAGAGAGGGAGGAAAAAAGAGAACGAGGGAGAGAGAGATAGAAAGAGGAAGGGAGAAAGAGATAGAGGGAGGGAGGGAGGGAGGGAGAGAGAAAGTGGCGGAGATGAGATGCCAGTTGCTGGGTCTCTGCTGATCCTCCCCGAGTATAGCCTGCAGCAGGAGTGGAGAGCTGCAGCTTCGGACGACTGCAGGCACACGGACTGTCACATCTGATTGGGGCAAACGCCCGCAGGGAAGGAGCTTACTTGGACAGGGTCTGTGTGTGTGTGGGGTGTATGTGTGTGCCTCTTGTGCAAGTGTGTAAGTCTGGTGTGTGTGTGTGTGTGTGTGTGTGTGTGTGTGTGTGTGTGTAAATCTAGAGTGTGACATTCTGGTATGTGTGTTGGTCTGGTTGTGTGTGTGTGTGTGTGTGTGTGTGTGTGTGTGTGTGTGTGTGTGTGTGTGTGTGTGTGTGTGTGTGTGTGTGTGTGTGTGTGTGTGTGTGTGTGTGTGCATTTGTAAGTGTAAATCTTGTGTGTGAAACTCCGGCATGTGTGTCGTTTTTTTTTAAGTGTGTTGCGTGTTGGTCTGCACAATTTCATGGTCTCATTTTCTCTTAGATTCCATCAGTGTATACTTTGACTCTGCTCGTGTCTGTGTTGCATCTCTGCTGATCTGAACTGTGATGTGACAGGCCCAGCCAATTGGCGCTGTGATACGTCCAGCTTGGTCCATTCGCTCTGGGCAGGTTTACGTAAGCCTGCATTGCAAATGGACCACAGAGTGCCTGTTCTGGAACAACTCAGAACATTGGCAGCTTTTTTAATATATATACACACACACACACACATATATATCTCTATATAAAAGACTTAGTCTATGTAATATAATAAAGGTGCCTTTTTAAAATGATACTGAAGGTAGCCTTGTTTGTGACCTCGAGGGCTGAATGGATGGAGAAGCGAGCGTGTTCAGCCATGGCGGCTGTTTACATGAAGTCTCTTTAATTCTTCCTCCCACTTTGCTTTGTATTGGTGTTGGCCCCCTCACAGCTGCGTTCACTGTTTGTTTGCCTACTGTATGTGTGCAGCTCAATAAAGGCTGGAGTGTACTGTACTGTACAGCAGGAAAAATACAGTACTGTAGCAACAGGAAGCATCTCAGGGACAAGTTTGTTGTTATATAATAACAACAAACAAGTCAGCAAACAGATGAATAAAGCATTTGATGTTAGACTTTCTTGTGACTTGAGGACGAGGAGGAGGATTTTAGAACACGTTTTGTATTCTCTCACTTTCTCAGAGGAACGAGGCCGACTCTCTTGTCCCTGCTCTTTTTCCGTAGCTCTGAGGACGAGGAAGACTGGGCCCCTCCCCTTCCGGCGCGGACCTACCTGATGGACACTCTGGGCCGTGACACGCCCACCCTGCCGCTGAGGGGGTGCAGCGCAGGCCACGCCCCCTCCTACTCCACCTCCTACAGCCTGCAGTCCACCGCCTGCCTCACCCCCTCCCCCCACGACGAGCCTCGCGACGGACACGCCGCCCGCCTGCACCACCTCGACCTCCTCATGAGGTACGCTGCACTCGCACCTCCCCATAGGGGGCGCCAGGGAGCCCTGCGCTGGGAATATGAGGGCCGAGGGGTCCTCTGTGTTATTTGCAAATGTTATTGTTCATTATATTCCTACTGTTTTGTTTTTTATTCCTTTATGTTTTATTTGTTTGAGTGTTGTGCTTTGAGAGCAAAGATTAACCAGTCAGATTCCTTGTTTGTTTTACGCAAAACCAGCCAATAAACCTGATTCTGATTTTGATTTTTATTATTTCATTTTAAATGCTGAGACCTCTAAGTTGTCCTCTGCGAAATCAGTGCTGACGTATCCATTCTGATTGGCTAACAGGAGTCCGGCCTGCGCTCCAGGCTCTCCTTCCCACCAAACCTGTGCGACTCTGCTGACCAATCACGAGTTAGGTGACATCACTCAGCCACACCCCTCTGGCCACTGGCGTGACATCATGCAGATAGAGGAAATCTCCCCAGAGGATTCTGGGAAAGGTGGGCGGTCTCCAGCGGCAGATGACTTAATGTTACACATGATATGAGCTGATTAGCCATTGACTGTGGAATGCTAACCCTGTTCTGTGCTCTGATAGGTCAGTTCTCAGCGTTCTCCCCTGATGTCACCCCGCAGTCGCCAAAGCCCCGAGGCAAGAAGAAGCCCTGTAGGGACAGCCGACGCCAAAACGGCAACGCTGCAGGTAACACACACGCATACCCTCACACACACACACACACCAACTGGACTGACGCCAGCACAGCAACGCTGCAGGTAACACACACACATATACACACTCACACACACAAACACACAACACACACTGACTGGCCAGATGCCAGCACAGCAACGCTGCAGGTAGAACACACACATACACACACCCACACACACATACAGTACAGGCCTGACGCCAGCACCGCAATGCTGCAGCTATAACACAAACACTCACACACTCACTCACTCACTCACTCTCTCTCTCTCACACACACACACACACACACACAGTTCTAACTTGAGGTGCTTCTAGTACTTGAGGTGTTTTGAGGAGCACTAATGCCCCCTTCTCTCGCCCCATCGTTTGCAGACCTGCCCCCGCCCCCTGAGCCACCCCCCATGCATGAGCCCCTGCAGCTCCTAGTGGACGTGCTGGAAGGGGGCAGATCAGAGCGGGGCAGGATGGAGGGGGGCAGATCGGAGCGGGGCAAGAGGAGGCAGGAGAGGGGCAATAGCTTGGCAGGATCCACCGAGGGACGCAGGGAGAGACCTGCACGCTGGAACCCAGAAGGTGAGCATACACACACACACACACACACATTTATTCATAGAAAGACACACACACACACACACACGTATTCATATAAACAGTGGTGGACGAAGTACATTGATTATGTACTTAAGTGAAAGTATAGATACCTTGTGTCAAATATTACTTGAGTAAAAGTGAAAGTACCCACTTTGAATTTTCACTTAAGTAGAAGTATAAAAGTATTTGCCTTCACATATACTTAAGTATTAAAAGTAAAAGTACTTCAATGAATTATGGTTCTAATGGCTTAATTATAATTATAATTTATCATTTCCACATCAAAGCTCCTGCTAAATCAGCTTACCGGTATATAAGGTGAACTACTAATGCCACTCTTCAAATAGTTTCTTACATTTCTCTATTTGCTTAGAAGCTATCTACAGTGGGGAGAACATGTATTTGATACCATGCTGTAGTTGCCTAAAAAAAGAAATATAAAATCATCATTTGACAATTGATCTTAATGCCTTAATTAAAAAAATGAGTAAAAATCAAACTGCAAACAAACAGATTGCCATGGTAGTTTTTCCAGTAGGCCTATCCACGATATTCCGCAGCCAACAATGGGGGTCGCCATGACACCGAGACGTTTTTCTATTTCCGGCGAAGCTGCATTGTATCTGTTTTAACGTGACGGTTTACGGTGCTTAACATATCATAACGCATATAAAAGTCAACTTTTCTATTTTATATCGGTTATATGTGATGCAGTATATACATGCTGAGGGCAGAATTGTCAACATTTCGAACGAAATCTAAGTTGAGGCATAACCTAGTTTGCTATGGAGAACGCACATGTTAACAGAATGAACGGAAGTTGAAAACAGTATCGTAACCATCGCAACGATACATATTTCCGGGTTAAGGAAAGAGGTGGATTAGCCTGCCTGTTTGATGCTCATTGAGCTCAATGCAGGCCTATACTGGAAAAAGCACCATGCCAATCTCTAGCTGTGGTGAAGGGTATGATGATGTGGGGCTATTTTAATTCCAACGACCAAGGGAATGGGAAAAGGGAATTTATCAGGATGCATATATCCTGGATCCATGAAATAGCTGTCCTTTAAAGATAAAAATCTACCTGCCCCTGTGTTAAATTCCCATAGGGTTACATAGGGGCTCAAATACTTCCTTCCCCCTAGCATTTAGGAAGAACATTTATTTATTTACGATACATTCTTCAATCACAAAGAGAATTGGTGTCCTTAGCCCCCCCCCCCCCCCATTATGATAATAATGACAACGTAATTTTGTTGTAGAAAATACATTTACTATGATGCTGTTTGATTAATTTATAAATGGTACACTGTCACTTTAAGACTTGCCGGCTGCCCTTTATAAAGCGGAGATATCAGTTATCAATGCACTCTCTCCCTTTCATGCATGCTCACACGTTCCCAATTATGTTATGAGTAACGTTATGAGTAACAAACGCGTAAATTAGATTTGCTGCAATAGAGATTTCAAAGAGTAGGCTTTCATCTCTATGTAACATTGATATTGACATTGTAAATGTAAACGTTCTCTAAGAAGAGTGTTAGTTTGCAGTAATGTTAACCATTTTGGCAAAAAATGGAACGAGAGGGTTTTCATAAATATAACGGAGTAAAAGTACGAATTTTCACTTAAAAATGTAGTAAAGTCAAAGTACAAAGTCTCACCAAATATAAATACTTAAGTAAAGTACAGATACATCAATATGCTACTTAAGTACTGTAACGAATTACATGTACTTCGTTACTGTCCACCACTGCATATAAACACACACACACACACACATTATTCATAGACAGACAGACACACATTTATTCATAAACAGACAGACACACACACACACACACATTTATTCATAGAAAAAAAACACACACACACACACAAACATTTATTCATAGAAAGACACATACACACACACATTCATTTATAGAAAGGCACATACAGACAGACAAACACACACACACACACTCTCACACACACACACACACACACACACACTGTTTTATGTGTCCTGTTCTGCTGTGTGGTCTGCAGATGAGGAGCTGCTGCTGCATTGTAAGCTGAGCGGATTGGCCAGAGACGTGGCGGGGGGGCAGGGGGGGTCCTCTCTGACCGGGGGGTCCTCTCTGTCAGGCAGCCTCTCTTCTCTCAGCTCCCACTCCAACACACACACACCCAGCAGCCGCCGGAGAGAGCAGGTAAGACACACACACACACACACACACACACACACACAGTCAGCAGCTTTTGGTTAGAGCAGGTAAGACACACACACACACACACACACTCATATGGGACACACACACCCAGCAGCCACTGGTGAAGGCAGGTAAGACACACACACTCACACACACACACACACACACACACACTCATATGGGACACTGAAACACACACACACACAGCCCGGCACATTCACACTGTCACTCAGAGGCATGTTTTGCCATATACGTACTGCTTCCAACTGTTATCATGAGCAGCAGAGGTGGTTTTAAACTAACACACAGGTGCTGAGGGCCCTGCTGTGTACCTCGCTGGCTGCCACAGCAGTCTACCTGTGCTGTTTGTTTATTTGTTTGTTTGTTTACTTGTGACTTGCATATCTCTGGGGCAGGATTGTGGAGACAATCGTCAACAAAAACTTCCCTTAATCCTGCGTAGACTGCAGAGGAATGCAACAAAAGCAAAAAAAAAAAAAAACTTTTGGAACTCATCACTCAGACGACTCCATGTGGCAGAGCTAAAGTTACGATGCTCCCCTGTGGGGCCTCTCTCAACATCCCTCCTTGATCCTCAGTCCTCTGTGGTCAAAATTATTCCAAGACAACTGGTGTGAGACTGCAGCTTTATTCACGATACCGGGAGCATGTTACTCACATGAAAGTCAAAGTGACAAGCCCCCACAAACTGTGGGTGAAGCCAGTTCTTATACCCTTAACACACACACACATATGGAAAATCACCAGATGCACTTACCAGTGATTCATTACCCAACTGGCAATTAACAGAGATAAGAATGTTAACAAGAACCCCTCAACCGAAGCCATGTTCGTGTCAGGGCTTTTACCTGACCCAGGGGTCATCTTAACATTCCTAAGGTAAAGGATGGTGACTAGGTTTCACTATATACGTATGTATGTTATACTAAAACAGTTAATTCAATGAGAAACATACTGTATCAAATTTATCCCACACCTCCAGACTCGTCTGTGATCTATAACTAGCACTGGATAGACTATCCCGCCCCGTCATTCTTCATCTAGATCAGTGAGAACAAGGACCGAGGAAGGAAGGGGTAGGATATATAAACAAGGACCGAGGAAGGAAGGGGTAGGATATATAAAAGACGAGTGAGAGGCACCCCTGGTCTTACCATCTGGGGGGGGGGGGGGGGGGATCTACCTCCTCACTGCAGGCCTGAGCAGAGCGCACAGGTGCAGGCGTGGACGCAGGTGCAGGACATGCCGTATCTGTCCTGTCCAAGTGTGTTTCCAGTTAGGGCAGCTGAAGGGGGTCAGTGGTCCAGCTGATGGCATGGCTGACTGGGTCACTGATCCACCTCAGTGATGTTTCTCAGGCTAAGACTGTGGTGTTTGTGTGTGTGTGTGTGTGTGTGTGTGTGTGTGTCCTCAGCACGTCTGAGGGGAGCCAGAGGTCACCTGCTGATGACGTCGTCCCAAAAAGCCGCTTCCGCCGCCACCCATCCTGCGCTGCTTGGGCTGGTTTCCATGGAGATTAAGAAAAAATGACGTCTCTCTCTCTGAGCTTACCCTCAGCTTCGCCGACATCAGCTCCGTCAGAGTCAGCCTCCCATCTATATTTGTATGATGATTTGATATTTATGTTGTATGTGTGTGTGTGTGTGTGTGAGTGTGTATGAGTGTGTGTGTGTGTGTGTGTGTGTGTGTGTGTGTGTGTGTGTGTGTGTGTAAGCCATTTTCTCCAACTCCACATGTACATAGTAAGATGCAGGTTCTCTGTATACCGCTTATGTCTAAAGGGAGAACTCTCTCTATCCCTCTCTCTCTCTATCCCTCTCTCTTTCGCTCTTTCTCTCTCTCTGTCCTGCGCCGTGCTGTCAGCTGTAAATGTGCCCGCCTTCTAACCACAGACATCATCCAGCACAGTAATTAACACGATTCCACATGCCCTGAAAGCTATGGATCCGAGGGAGTGTGTGTATGTGTCTGAGTGTGTGTGTGTCTGTTAATCATAAGGCCGTGTGTATTTCTCACCAGCGAGAGACTGTTCTGCCTGTTTGATTGCCCAGCTCCACCCTCTCACCTTAGCCTGTGGAAGAAAAACAACAACTACCTTGTAATTTCAATTCTGTGTTTGCTGTGTAGAAACCGTTTTGTTTGAATAAATTATATTTTGTGTCGCGTTTGTTTATTTGTAAAGGCCGTCCAATAAAAGCATTTGTGCAAACTGGAATGCTTGTGTGTGACCATGTGTTTGTGTGTGTGTTTGAAGTGTGTGTGTGTGTGTGTGTTTGTGTTGGGGTTTGTGCGTAAATGGCAAATGGACTGCATTTAGCACTTCCATGCAGTGCTTTTCTACTTATCAGGGCACTCAAAGCACTTTGCAAGTCATTGCCTCTCACCCCTTCACACCCGCAGTCACTGAGGTGCCAATCTGCACACTGGGAGCAGGTGTGGGGTTCAGTGTCGTGCTAAAGGACACCTCCACAGGAGCACCGGGTGGGGAGCGAGGTCCAAACCCGAGACCCTACCATGGTCAAAGACTCCTCAACCTCCTGAGTCACTGTCGCTCAGTGGGGGACTGAGTGCGTGGTTGTGTGTGTGTGTGTGTGTGTGTGTGTGTGTGTGTGATTTAATAGGATTAAATGAATAGAGATCAGATGAATCTGCTTTTCAGTGCTGGTTCAGTCTTTGAATACTGACAGTGAGTGTCTTTATACTGTATGTGGCTGTGGGAAGAGTAAGTGTGTGTGTGTGTGTGTGTGTGTGTGTGTGTGTGTGTTTGTGTGGCTGTGGGAGAAATGTGTGTGTGTATGTGTGTGGCTGTGGGAAGAATAATGGTACTGCACAGTAGTGTGACGGCTCGACAATGTGCTATACAGACCCAGTTCTTATGGGAAGTCTCTAACCACTCAGCCCCCATTCCGGTGATGCCTCCGCAAACAGAAATGCACTGAGAAATGAATAGGGAATGTTCCAGAACTTCGCATAGGATGTTTCAAGCAAATACTAAAAGTGCTTAAAAGAAATACAAGCCTGCGCACAGCCTTTCTTGAGTCCCCGGTGTTGGTGATGTGTGCAGCAAGAGTACCAAGCCGTAAAACAATGTGAAACATCACCGCACACTGGTGTAGGCCTGCCTTGCTGATTATTTTACTGCCGTGAACGACGCATTTCAATTAACAAACATTAAAAGTGCATTTACATCTAGAGGCAGTGTGAATCTTTTGGCATGAATTCGGAAGACACACTTAGAGACACATTCACCAGCACACCAAAGGGATGCTTACCAAACACACAGACACACAGAGAGAGAAGACAGCTGGTAAGAGAGCGCGCGCGCGCACACACACACACACACACACACAAACACTTTCACACACAATCATCACATCACCACTTTAATTACAAGCATAAATGCAGATGTATATATAAATATGTAGGCTACTGAATACACACTGTGATTTCACAGTTGAGATTGGAATATAAAAAAAGAGCTTTCCGTGTGTGTGTGTGTGTGTGTGTGTGTGTGTTTGTGTGTGTGTGTGTGTGTGTGTGTGTGTGAGTGCTGTCTCAGTCCTTTTTATACTGTAACTGCTGCCTGTCCTCTTCCCTTCCCTGGCACAAGCCTGCCTTGCCCCAGAGTGGCTGCGATCAAAGGTGAGAGTTTGTGCCTTTGTTGTGTAGTTAAACTCCCCGCTGCTCAGCCGACTTTAAACTGGGTCACGTTTGGACCCGTACTTTAGTGAATTGTTTTTTTCGTGATGGCGCGGGAGTTAAGAACACGCATTAGGGGGGGAATAAGTAGGGAAGTGGGAGGGGGATCAAGGCCTTCCTAATTCATTAAATGGGACAGTGGATTATCAACGGGCCAGCCAGGAAAGGCACACTTTTTGAAGACAGCTCTCTTCACAAGCGCATAGATCTCATTTGGGCGTTGTGATGGGATAGATAGTGTGTTGAGCCTTTGGCGTGTGTGAATCCGCAGAGATGGGCTGATAATCCGCAGGGTGTACAGCACATGCTCGGGTCGGGGGTCGCGTATTGTGCCGTAATGTGATTTCTGTTTTGTTTGTGCGCAGGATTAGAATCTCCGTGATTTTCCCGCTCGAGTCGCAGCCGCTCGCCCGCACTCTCCAGCCGAACGAACGACCGAACAGGCGTGCAAGCGGCGGCAGCACGAGCTTGACAGATCTGACAAGGGGAAGTTTGATTGCCGTGACTCACGCACCATTTGCCTCGAAACGACGGCGGCGGCGAGCAGTCAGGCAGATGAGCATGAGATGTTTAATAAAATCTCGGAAACGGCACACAAAGCAATACAAATGTGACACATGCATGACTTAGTTCCTACCCGTTTAGTTCAGGGAGGTGTGTCTGAGGCGGAGGGATAGAGGGTACTTCGAGGTTAAATGTATGTGACAAGGTAGGCCTATTAGTAGTATATTGATAAAGATTACATTTTCCCAATCAGCTTGCTCTCCCAAATATCTCCCTCTCTCTCCCACTTTCGCTGTCTCAAAGCTCCCTGGGCTAACTGGAAAGTGGTCTGGTCTTCATGCAAATGAGTGTGTCTCCAATCGCCGTTTGATTATGAAGTGAAACATTACCTGTGTCGGAGAGGCGCAGAAAAACAACTGAAGGAGTGCACTAGGCTGAGTAGGATGTTGTGATGAGGCGAGGAGAGGAGAGGAGAGGAGAGGAGAGGAGAGGAGAGGAGAGGAGAGGAGAGGAGAGGAGAGGAGAGGAGAGGAGAGGAGAGGAGAGGAGAGGAGAGAGTTCTGCGCTGGCCGATGGGAAGCTTGTGGTGAGGCTGCCATCTAGCGGCAAATTAGAACAAGCACTTTACAGTCCCAAATGTGTCAACAATTGCAATGGTAACGTAATATTTACAGTCAGAATCGAATTAATTTGGTGGCCTGTGACCAAATATGACGGTAAAAGAAATCTCTTCGCGCTCTTTTCAATTGTAAAATAACCGTAGCGTTAGGCTCGGTTCGACCATGTCTTGGTCTGCACTGCAGGACTGAGTTGGCCGCGTCTTTGAAACACAGGATGTCGTCTTGATCTGCGCTGGAGGAAACGGGCCCGCTTCTTCCGTCATGGAGGTCACTGCGCATGATAATCCAAAGTGACGCTGACCTGTTGGCAACATTACTCACAGCCCGCTTACCCTAAGAAGTCCCTGTTCAGATTTGCACAGAATGTTATAGAGGCTAGATGTATCATGATGTGCGGATAGAGTGCTTGAATTAAAATAGTTCTAAATATTTCATGGTGCTTTAGATTTGATATCCAGTTGACTGACCCCTTCTCACCCTGAAGCCTAAAGGGATGTATTCTATAGTAAAGGCCCAGCACTGAGAGGCTCTGCATACTGTATACTCACACACACACACACACACACACACATACACACACACACACACACACACACACACACACATGCGTGCCTCAGCTAATGAGGGGTGACACACACACACAAAGCCAGAAGCTGCTGTCCCCCGTCGTTAAACGTCCGCCGCCGTTACACATCTTCCTTTTGCCGTGGCCAATTAGAGCCGGACGCCCCAGAACGCCGCAGCAATGTTTAATTAATGTGCTGGAGCCTGGCGGTCCTGTCGTCTGCGCTCGTGTGGCCCAGATAATGGCAGCCTTTATATCTCCTTTTCCGCTCAGCCCTTCAAACAAACAAGCACAGCACAGCACAGCACAGCACAGCCAGCGCTGCTCTGTTCTCTTCTCAGTCTCAGGCCTCGCTGTGTCTCGGTGCAGCAGGAGGTGGAACGTTTGTATACTGAAAGCCGAGTGTATCAGACGGCATGTTTGAACTACTAGAATGGCTCAGTGATGACCTTTCTGAGGGCAGCAGGGTTCTTTGAGTTCCGCCGGTGTGTACTGACGTAACAGAGATGCTATTTTGTGTACAGTCATAGCAGTGGTGCCAGTCTGTGTACAGTCGTAGAAGAGATGACAGTCTGTGTTGGCATAAGGAGGACCTGTTCCAACTGGGAAAAGATCACTTCATCGTACAGAGATGCCCCTGGGGCCTCTGGCACAGGCTCTGGCACTGGAGAATGCCTCTGTGTCTGTGTGTGTGTGTGTGTGTGTGTGTGTGTGTGTGTGTGTGCGCGCGTGCATGCTTGCGTGTGTGTGTGCGCGTGTGTGTGAGTGTGCGTGCGTGTATGTGTGTGTACATGCATCTGTGTGTGTGTGTGTGTGAGTGTGTGAATGTCTGTGTCTGAGTGTAAGGTTGAGGTAAGCCTAGAAATCTATATTTCACATACAAATCATGTTTCTGGCAAACAGTTGTGGTTAACTTTTGGCAATATTGCAGCAATTATGCGGCAAAGTCATAAATTAGTGTTGTCACCAGAAGTTCACTGTCTCCGAAGTTTGTCATTATTGGCTAAGTGTGGTGGTAAATCATGAACACATTTGCCACTACAGTCAAACTTCCAGTAAACTTCTGGTGACAACCCTAATTTGCATATTCAACCAAGACATGTAGACACAAGTCTATTCTTTTGTCAATCTGTAAACTGTTGTTTGTGTTCATAACACCTTGAAGCACATTTTCTTTTAACAAACAGACAAACATAATAGGAGTTAAGAGGACTCATGGCCTTGACATACAGTATAACTATATCCATATATTTATACATCTATATCTATCTATCTATCTATCTATCTATCTATCTATCTCTTTATCTATCTCTCTCTCTCTCTCTCTCTCTCTCTCTCTCTCTATATATATATATATATATATATATATACTGTATATATATACTTCTGCATGGCCATCGGCCATCTGAGTATTTGAATCCCTCTCTCAGATCTGCGCTGAGCTTCCTCGTGTTTGTTTCTAATACGTGATGTGTATTACCAAAGACTTTTTAGTTGCATAATTCTTCATGACGGACCATCTCCGCAGATTCGAGTTCTGAGCCGAAGGCCAGGGCCAGGGCCAGATTATCATGCCCAATCTGATGTGTTCGCTTGATGTGACATATCTGATGTGATCAAAACAGTGTGAACGGTGCAAGTCACATGAAATCTGACTTTTTCCATTCTGATTTGGGCCACTTCCATATGTGGTCCTGAATCAGATATGCTTTTTGAAATGTGACAGCAAAAGCCATGTGGCTTT
Source organism: Sardina pilchardus (assembly GCF_963854185.1). NCBI lineage: Eukaryota > Metazoa > Chordata > Actinopteri > Clupeiformes > Clupeidae > Sardina > Sardina pilchardus. The sequence continues at coordinate 14,309,831 of NC_085012.1, forward strand.
TACGTCAATCTTGATCAGCATTCTTTTTTTTTTTTTTTTTTAAACTTTGCGCTGGTAGAAGTTCTTCCAAAGATTTCACTGGAGAAGTTGGATGCACACAGTCTCTGACTCCCTGATGATATGACAGACAGCTATGAAGGTAGCCAGTCAGTAATTCAGGATAGCTTCCTTTTGTGCATCAAGTCAAGACAAGTGAAGTTCATTTATTCATCTCCCTTGGGAGAAATTTGGTTTAGTGTACATGCACATGCATGTGTTTGTTTGTTGTTTTTATTGGGCATAGGGGTCAGTTCAGGATGGACTCCTGTCCACACTGCACAAACAAAGGTGCTTCATAGAACCAGAAATGGACATACTGAATTCATATATCACATACCCACTGCTCCACAAATGGCACCCCTAAAGGGTTCTTCAAACCATTTTGAAGGGCTCATTAAAGTAACCACTAAAAAGAACTTTAAGAGTGTGGGATATTGGCCACATTTAATAAGAACTAGGTGAACAGCCACACAAAATATTTTTAGTAAAAAGTTCAAATTGAGTATGAAGACTTGCAGTGTAATTTTAAGTGTCTTCAGGTCAGATGCTGTTGAGAGAGTATGAGAGTCATGTGACGAGACTCAACTGAGAGAGCAAGAGCCAGCTGGTCAGGCTGGAATCCAGAAAGACCTTACGGTGCCTAATGAACGCTACACTGCCATGGAAAATCTGTCTCAACAGCGCCACCTACTGTGTACAGATGCTCACTACTAGGAAACTCTCTCTCTCTCTCACTCACTCACACACACACACACACACACACACACATTTTGTCATGTGCTTGTGCATATTTGTGTCTGTGTGTCTAATTGTGAATCTGTGTGCATTTGTCTTTGTGCGTACGGATGTCTCTTTCTCTCTCTCTCTCTCTCTCTCTCTCTCTGTGTGTGTGCGTGTGTTGTGTGTGTGTGTGTGTGTGTGTGTGTGTGTGTGTGTGTGTGAGAGAGAGAGATAGACAAAGAGAGAACATTTCTTGACATTTGTGGCTGCTGTTTTGTTTTAGCCAAACAGAGGTGTATTTGCTAGAGAGTGATGATAGTCTGGCTATCACCATACCAAACTCAATCCAATTCCGGAAGTTCAGGCAGAGTTCACCCAGCCTAGATGTCTGATTTAGGAGCATAGGAAGCAATGGCTACCTGACCTGACTGTTCTGTCTCAGACTTGAAATGATCCCGCACTCAGAACATTACAACATTTTCCAGTGATGGCAGATCAGTGGAGAAGTTTCATACGTTTTGTCATCATTCATGTGTGAAATTGGAGTTTACACATTTGAGTTTGTGCATTTGAGTAGGAAACATTAAGATCTTAAAACTGAAGCTTTTCATTACCTTTAATCTCCCTGAAATTATGCAGTCTGCCTTCAAGTGGGCTTACAAATTTCAATTTCGCATCAGTGTACTGATGGGTGATGGGTGATGGCCAACGTTTGGAAGGATTTTAAAAGGAAAATCATAATTGTGCTTCAATTGGGCATAACTGAGGAGCTAATTCCCCACTCAGAAGAAGTCGCATTGAGTGTAATATGATTTAAGCGGCAAACAAGATGAAAGTAGGCTAACTATATTTTAACTTTGAACTTTTTACTGTAAAATGTATTTTCTGCGGTGATGACGCCATGAGGAACATCTGTGCGCAATTACGCATCACACCGCCAGGTGGCCGCCACAGCAACACAGGTCGTGGCTAGCGCTTGTAAAAACGCTCTGCACTGTGCGGATAGAATCCGAAAACAAAGCGAAGTTGGGGAAGAAGAAGAGGAGAGGAGGGGTTACGCACGGCGGACGTCAGCGTTGGTGTGCAGCGGCGCAGAGCTGTCACAGCAGTCAGTGTGATGAAGATTGGCAGGCAGGTAAGCTGTCACTCACTCTTCCCGCTCTACCGTTCGCGCCGCTGTCCATCTCCGGCGATTTCTGCCTTTTAGATGAGTGCACATACTTTCCGTGGCAGGACAAGTACAGGAGGGAGAGGGAGAACCTTTACCTGATTGTGTGTCTGTGGCTGTGCGTGTGTGTGCGTGCGTGCGTGCGTGCGTGCGTTCGTGCGTGTGTGTGTGTGTGTGTGTGTGTGTGTGTGTGTGTAGAGAGAGAGAGAGAGATGCGCGTGCGCATGTGTGTGTGTGTGTGTGTGTGTGTGTGTGTGTGTGTGTGTGTGTGTGTGTGTGTGTGTGTGTGTGTGTTTGCTAAAGAGAGAGAGGTACACGGGAGGGAGAAGATGGGGAGAATGGCGGAGGAGGAGGGTATTTGTTTGTCTGCGTTGGCGCGATTGACTGGGAGATGATTTTCAAAACGAGATCGTAATCATTGCAAGATCGAACGATTGAAAGACTGATGATATGGTACTGGATGGTTTTTTTTATTTGTAAAAAAAACGGAGTGTTTTTAAGCCATAGATAGAGTACCATGCTGATGTTGGAGTCGAGTGGTTACTTTCAAGAGTAGACTTCAGTCAATATCAACAGAAACTTGTGAAACATGTTCTGTGCTTTGGTTTAATACAGCAACCACATGCCATGTACAATTATTATTACCAGTAGCTGATGGATGCACATTATTCTTCATGAACACTGACACGTTATACACCAATATTTTAACCTGCTGTTGGAAGAGATAATAACTTTAATCATAAATAACTATTCTGCAGGTGTGCTATGCTGCGGGTTTGTGTTTGCTTGTCTTCATGTATACTTACAAATCAATGTCACCTGAGGATTCAATGTGTTCCCAATCAAAAGTGAAACACTTCTGCTGTTAAATAGTTCGATATTTTACGTTTCTGTTTTTCTGGCCTGACATGTGCACCCATATTTCATGTAGAGGGTGACAGACATGCAACACTGGAATGAGTGTTCAGGAGAAGCTGGAGCATACTGGCTCTTGTAATGTCCTGGGAGGGCTGTATTTCAGCTGTCTGTGAGTTGGCTGACATGCAGACATCCTGACAACAAATCATGCAGAAAAGGAGTGATTGAGTAACTGACTGGTTTAGCCATCAGACAGCCAGACGTGTTATAATTGATGATGCAGATCAAGTTCGTCTCCTTCTGACATGATAGATTTCCTTGTGAATTATTATGGAAACCAAGAGCTGCGTTGATATTGACTGGCACGGAGGTTCTCTCTGCTTCAGTCTGTTGTTGTTAATGAGACATCGCTCCTGCCTGTTTGTGTGATGATGTTTGCTGAAACTTTTTAAGAGTTTAACGTGTGGAAGACACATGCTGGTCACGTCTGTGAAATGGCAAACTTCTGCTCATGATTTGAGTGTCCATGGAAGTGTGTGATTCCATAAAAGTATCCACCGGTCACCTCTGAAGGTTTTGCTTGCCAGGGCAGCTTTTGGCTGTGTGAGGGGGTTTGACTACAGTGGCTGCAGTGGGTGGATGTATTTTATTTCTTTTGGAAACGTAATTTGCCATGTGTGTTTAGATAAGCATCAGTCTGAGTTTGATTTTGTGCCTGTACAGTATGTGTGTAGGAGAGAGAAACAGGAGGGATTCGGCCTGTGTTTTCTATATGTTCATGCATATGTGTGCCATACAGTATGTAAGTGTCTCTAGTCCCTTTCCCACATGAGCGAGACATCCGGATGTCAAACGGATATCAAACGGGTGGCTGTATGTGGGAACGCAAAACTCGGGTATTTTCTTACCCGGAACTCACCCTACTAGCCCCCTAGTACTACTTCTAGATGTTACCCGGGTGCGCTTAGGTGGGAACGCAGCCGGCACAGTTCTGGGTAGAGATGGGGGGCGTACCGATGACGTATAGAAATGCGCCCTTGCAGCCTGCTTGCAGCGCGAGGCAGAAAGTACAAATTGCCATGGTAACGATAAACATTGCCCTACGAGTATGAACACAGACGAGAACACCGGAGTACAGAAAACAGTGACATTTTGTTGTGTACGTACAATAAAAATGTAAACTGCAATCACGTTGTTGTGTTTGTTGCGGGACAGGCAGGATTATCCTTGCAAACGTGAATAGCTTGAAGTGTTGTCGATTAGCTTGCAACTAGCTGTTTATTACAGTGGTTAGCAATTAACAGCTAATAGTTAACGTCGCTGTTATTTAGCATTGTTGCTTTTTGTAGGAGTTGGGAAGGAGCCTCAGACCTCTGTGTGCTGTTTATATATTTTCCAGGTGTGTCATTATTTTCTATTAATTTGTTGTGTTGGATGTTTATACCAGAGAGGGTTGAAGTAGAGCTTTGTTTATACTGTGGTCCTGGCGTTAGCTATTTTTTCCTCTATGCTAGCTCCCGCTGACTAGCGAGCTAACTACTTCTGTTGTTTCATGATGTTTTGGATCTGATGTAAGTTCACATCATCCAGGCAACACAGCACAACAACGCATTTATTTAGCGTCATCTCCCTCCCCCTGCAAGTGCTGACATTGCCCCACCCCTCGCGGCTCCTACTCGGGTCTAGTGTGAACACAATTACCCGTATCTCACTCGGACATAAAGCTCATGTGGGAAACGTCCGTGTCGTGCCTCTACCGGGTAAATATGTCCGGGTAACTTCTAGAAGTTAGGTGGGAAAGGGACTTCTGTGAGTGGTTTATATATGTATAGAGAGTAAATACATTTGTTTTTGCATGTGAGAGAGTGAAGGCACTCTTTTACTCTTTTTCATCCCCTTGAACACTTAATCACAAAGCCACATATGGTGAAGTGTACATGTTCATGTGTGTGTGTGTGTGTGTGTGTGTGTGTGTGTGTGTGTGTGTGTGAGAGAGAGAGAGAGAGAGAGAGAGAGAGAGAGAGAGAGAGCTTGTGAATGTCCTGCTCTAGGAATGTAAAGAATGTCCTTTGAGAGACTAAGCAAACACTTCACTGGAATCCTCCATATCTGCTGTCCTCCTCACTGCTATACACATGGCCTGTGTGTGTGTGTGTGTGTGTGTGTGTGTGTGTGTGTGTGTGTGTGTGTGTGTGTGCTGCTGCTGTCCTCCTCACTGCTATACACATGGCCTGTGTGTGTGTGTGTGTGTGTGTGTGTGTGTGTGTGCTGCTGCTGTCCTCCTCACTGCTATATGCATGGCCTGTGTGTGTGTGTGTGTGTGTGTGTGTGTGTGTGTCTGCTGTCCTCCTCACTGCTATACGCATGGCCTGTGTGTGTGTGTGTGTGTGTGTGTGTGTGTGTGTGTGTGTTTGTGTGTGTTTGTGTGTGTGTGTGTGTGTGTGTCTGTCTGTCTGTCTGTCTGCTGCTGTCCTCCTCACTGCTATTGACCCATCCCACGTGACGTCAGAGCAAAAGTAAGTGCCATTTTGGACATGAACTACCAGTAGTCTACCACGGCTAACACGCGGAAACAATTAAAAGGATAATCGAAAGGAATAGAACAACAGCGTCCTTTGGTAGCCTCAAAGTAACAATAAAGTTATCAGAACATATCTTTGACATGTAATTTACGAAACTCAACATCAGGCCCATTCTAGTGCTGCATGGACTTGCTGATGGCCTTGGCTCATATTCAGTGAGGTGACGTTTTATGCAAGCATTGAGGCTTTAATCGTCTGCTTCGTGAGCGCAAGTTTGTCTTTATATTTTTAAATATGTGATAGAGATTTCTGGCATGCGTGTTTGCGTTTGCAAGATCAATCGCATGTCCGCGGGCAAAGCTTTCGAGAGCGAACACAATTTGACTAAATTAAGCTCTCCTCTAAACTGAATAGTAGACTAGGATTTCTCACATGCATAAGTGGAATCGAACATGGTCAACTTGTTAATGCTATGTTAATACCAGTGACGAGGCGTAAGGGACATTTCCGAGGAAGCCAAGTGACGAATACGTATTTTTTTGTTTGTTGTTTGTTGTTCACTTATCGAAGTGTAAAGTCCCCTCCGCCTGCGGCGTCGGGTCCTTATTACCACTTCGAACGTGCATTATTTTCCTATAAACGCACGGCGCGTCGTTGATTATCCCTACTCTAACCTACAGACCATGTAAAAGACATAACAGACTGGACGAGGGTCATTGGTAACTGCAACACACACGCACTGTCTCTCTCTCTCCCTCCCTTACACATCTCCACACAAAGAAAGAATGCACAAAACAGTCCTGTTACAATAGTGATTGTCGGACAAGATAGGGCCTTAGCTCCCGGGAGAAAATGCCACTGGTTGATACTAACTTGTTTCAGTGTGCGACATGCAGTTCGTTAAATGTGAACGTAAACAAACCTTAGCTGCAATAAGATGGCGACCACCGGCTCCAGGGACGATCCCTCTGCTCACCCTGTAAATGCCCTACATCGCTGGACAGTGAAGGTGTTTTCTGCATTTTTATTTTACTCGTTTTTCATTTACGTTTTCTCGTCCATTGCATTCAAACTTCAGTCCACTACATGTCCAAAATGGCAGCCGCTCTTACTAAGGTCACGTGAGTGGGATGGGTCAATACGCATGGCCTGTGTGTGTGTGTGTGTGTGTGTGTGTGTGTGTGTGTGTGTGTGTCTGTGTCTGCTGTCCTCCTCACCGCTATATGCATGGCCTGTGTGTGTGTGTGTGTCTGCTGTCCTCCTCAGTGCTATACGCATGGCCTGTGTGTGTGTGTGTGTGTGTCTGCTGTCCTCACTGCTATACGCATGGCCTGTGTGTGTGTCTGCTGTCCTCCTCAGTGCTACACGCATGGCCTGTGTGTGTGTGTGTGTGTGTGTGTCTGCTGCCCTCACTGCTATACGCACGGCCTCATTCTCCTGCTCTTCCCACCTTGTTCTGGGTCCTTCCTCTCCTCGCTCCTCCATACCTCTGCCCTCCTCTCAGGTCATCTCTCTGAGACTCAGCGTCAGGTGTGGGTGAAGGGTTAAGGGTTAGAGGTTAAGGGTTAGAGGTTAAGGGTCAGGGCTCTGAACTCACCTGCTGTGAGTGTGTCTGAACAGATGTCTAGTGTCTGAGAGCCCATTCTCATTAGCATGACATGACAACAGCACCAGCATGGCAGTACAGAAGAGGGGCGTGGGGGAGTGTGACGTTCTGGGCCGATATACCAGTAGCGTACCGATGCTTAAGATAGCAATTTCGTGGATAACTGATGCCAATATCAGAATGTGTTTTAATTGTTTGTTTCTTTTGTTGTTTTTGTTGTTAATTATGCCTATTTAGTAGCAGAAAACTAAAAATGTACATTGTAAAGTTTAACTGAACATCTTCAAGTCGTTCAGCCCTTCATAGCTATATTTCTGAATGTGCCAGTATGTGCACAACATAACATTTAGTGCAAAACAACAACAAGTGAATAATGTACGCAACACAATATCAGCCACTGCAATTATTTGCAGATTGCCGGAACCAGTTAACAAGTCAGCTGATAGTGATACCAATGTTAGGCAGATATATTGGTGCATCTCTAATCTTCTCATTTGCCTGAGTGACGCAGATCACAAAACCATATGTGTGTTCATATTGAGTGTGTGTGTGTGTGTGTGTGTGTGTGTGTGTGTGTGTGTGTGTATAACAGGCCTAGTCATTCTGTGGAGGAGCTCTCCTCTCCTGCAGCGCAGAACAGAGCCAATATGGAGGGACACAGCAGGAGAGTCGGGGACTCTGCAGATCCCCTCTCTGTTTTTCGGCGTGATCAAGGCACTGCCTAATAATAAAACAACCTCGGTCTTACTCGCAGGAATACATGAATAAATGATTTTTATCATCAAAAGCCGCATCTCTTATTTATGGAGAGCGGTTTTCTGCGGCTCAGCTAGTCCAGTTACTCAGCGCTGCGGTTCCCTGTGTTTACGCTGCTGGTCCGACCACACACTCGTCTGAGGAAGACCACAGATGTCTGGCTCTCTGTGTTTCGTCTGCCCAAACACCACTTCACACACCACTTTCCAGTGCTCATACACTCACACACACACACAAGCAAACAAATACAGCTGTGCTGGCAGAGGTTGCTGAAAGGAAGGCTAGGAATCTTGGCTAAGAGGCTGTCTGTAGTCTGGTGTGTGTGTGTGTGTGTGTGTGTGTGTGTGTGTGTGTGTGTGCGTGCGTGCGTGCGTGCGTGCGTGCGTGCGTGCGTGCGTGCGTGCGTGCGTGCGTGCGTGCGTGCGTGCTTGCGTGTGTGTGTGTATCACGTCCACCAGAGACAGATGGGTATTGGAGACAGAGAGGCGCATTAGTGGTAGACAGGGACATCAGGATGGGGCCTCTGTCCCTCTCTCTTCCTGCTTGTGTGCTGAAAGTTGCACTCGGGTGTCAGACACCTGCAACACTAACACAACATAAACACAACATTAACTTAACATAAACACAACACTAACATAGCAGCCGTGGCCTACTGGTTAGGACTTCAAACTTGAAACCGGAGGGTAGTCCACTGTTCCCCAAGCGCCGCTCACTGCTCTGGGTTAGTGTGTATTCACTGTGTGCTGTGTGCATTCATACAGTATATATGCTTATACTTATACTTATAACTGTTACATTAACACACCACAGAGAGGCGACACAGAGGACAGCAGATACCGAAATATCGCAACATAAACACACTATTAGCACAACATAACAGAGGGCAGTAGAAATGGAAAAACACAGCATTGGCACAACATTAAGGCAACATAAACACAACATTAGCATTATACTATTACTGTTACATTAACACAACGCTTGCATCAACAATCCTATTGTGATAGTTGTGTGACATTAACGTTCCATTAGCAAGGCATTAGCACCACATTGGTATGTAATGATCATGATTAGCACACAAGGGTAGGGGGGGGGGGGGGGTCCCACAGGCACCTGATTATGACCCCCCCCCCCCCCCCCCCATCCCTCCTGCATGGTCATCATAGGAACTCAGTCAGGATATGGATGCAGAATAGGGATACATGATATAGGATTTGATGACGCAGTCAGACCAATGGTACGAAAAGTCAGGAGCAGAGTTTTATTACAATGATACGCATCAAGGGAGAGACAGCATGAGATACTGTAGGTAGGGTTTAAGTATCCTTCCAGGCTGACGGAAGATGCGTTGGTCATCCCACTGAATCAGACTGATTATTGGCTACCTGACAATCCGGGGCAGATACGGCCATGCAGAACAGTGAAACATTGCAAAGTCATAATATTGCTGCTTATCTCTTAACACAGTCACACACAGTTATACACAGGGACAGTACGGGAACTGAATTCAATAACAACAGTCATCTCATGTGTGGAAGAACACGTAACAGAAACATCAAGACATAGATCACTTATGAATATAGAAATCATAGGTTCTGAATCCAATACTCTCAGATTTCATCTGATATTTCATAAGCTGATGTTTTCAAATTAATTTTTGCCCATTGCTGATATCGATACTGATATACAAGTCTAAGGAAAGTGTGCGTGCGTGTGTGTAGCAGAGAAGCAGTGTATGTGTTTGACTTCATTACCTCTTAATGAGATTTAACCCTCATCAGGGGAGGCTTGCGCATTACAGGATGTGGGTGTGTGTGTGTGTGTGTGTGTGCGTGTGTGTGTGTGTGTGTGTGTGAGAGAGAGAGACTTGCCTGCTGTGTCTGTGGGGGGAGGGGTATCAGCCTGCTATAAGCATGATCCAAGTATGCCTGCTGTGATATAAACATCTTTAGCTGTGTGGCATGGTGTGTATGTATGTGCATTTGCTTTGCATACTGTGGGTGTGTGTATCCACATGTTTGTGCGTGTGTGTGTGTGTGTGTGTGTGTGTGTGTGTGTGTGTGTGTGTGTGCGTGCGTGCTCAGGTGTGTCTGTGCCACCCTTCCTCCAAGGCTGGAGCAGCACTAATGGCGTTACTGTGGCAACTGTAAGCAAAAGCTGGAGCTCTGTCATTAGTCAGTTTAGTGATATCAGCGCAGTACGCTCCATAGCTGACCGCAGTTCCACCGTGGCGACTATACTGTAGCTAGAGCACCTCAGGTTGGGTAATCAGAGACAACCGTCTTTTCAGTGCTGCTGAATATTTCCACGCAATTAAGCAACTTCAGTTTAATGACTCCTCTGTGCTGTGAGCTAGCCATGGGCCCTGAAGTGGTCCTCACATCTGTGTGTGTGTGTGTGTGTGTGTGTGTACATATGTGTGTGATTGAATGTGTGTGAGTAAATGTGTGTGTGTGTGTGGGTGGGTGTATGCGTATGCCTGTGTATGTGTATGTGTGTGATCGAATGTGTGTGTGTACGTGTGTGTGTGTGAGTAAATGTGTGTGTGTGTGTGTGTGTGGGTGGGTGGGTGGGTGTATGCATATGCGTGTGTATGTGTGTGTGTGTGTGTGTGTGTGTGTGTGTGTGTGTGTGTGTGTGTGTGAGAGAGAGAGAGAGAGAGAGAGAGAGAGAGAGAGAGAGTATGCGTATGAATATTCACTGCAGTCCAGCAGAGCTATCAGGCGCAGACATCAGTGGCCGCACAGGCGTGTTAATGCAGATGGCCCAGAGTAGTTAAAGAGAGAAATTAGAATGGAACCCCGACAAACACACACCCACTGGAGCCGGCGTGCTGCGTGTTCCATGGCACACCACCGGTTGCCATGGAAACGGAATTGTTCATTGAAAAGGTCATCGTTAGCAGCCTGAAGAAGGCAGTGTGGGATTAGAACGGATCTTAACGCTTTAACACCCCCCTCCTCCAGTGGGTTGAGTTGGGGGGCTCTAAGTGGTCAGGAGCCCTTTCTGTCTTTTTTTTTTCAGTGAAATTGAAAAGAGCAGGAGTGGCATGGTGTGTGTGTGTGTGTGTGTGTGTGTGTGTGTGTGTGTGTGTGTGTGTGTGTCTGAGCAGTCTGCTTTTTGCTGCAGCCAGCGTGCCCTCAGTCACCCCTCAATCACTCACATTTCCTTCTGTCACACACACACACACACACACACACACACACACACACACACACACACACACACACACACACACACAGTCCCTCTGCAGCTCCTAATGACTCCTGTCTGTCTCTCCAGAGATAATTGGACGAGGATTTGGACGATCTTCACTCTAAATGTCAACCAGTTTCTCTTTCTTCCACTTTTCCACTCCTCTTTTCTGTCCGTCATTGCTCTCCTCACCTAGTGCTCTTCCTTCTCCCTCACACGCACACACGCACACACATACACACACACACACACACACACACACACACACAGACACACACACACACACACACACACACACACACACACACACACACACACATATATACACACAGACTCACACACACAGACACACACCCACACGCACCCACACTCACACACACACACACACACACACACAGTGGACATGCACACACACACACATACACATACACATACACATCCATATACACACACATACACACACACACTCTCTCCCTCTCTCACACACACACACACACACACACACACACACACACACACACACACACGCACATACATGTACACACACATGCGATTGCGCACACACATACGGACACGTGCGCGCAAGGACATGCACACACACGCACACACACACACACACACACACACACACTAGGACAGTGGGTTCTGCAGAACATTTGGAAATGAATGCTTGAATGTCCAAACGTATTGTATGTATAGTAGTGTATAGTATAGTAGACCGCTGTGTGTTCTTGGTGAATTTGTGTGTAAATGAGATTGACAGGATATGAAGCATCCCACCCAACCGGAGGATCATGTGTCTTCCCCACTAACACACTCCAGATGGACAACTGACAGCTCACGCGCACAATACACATATACACACGCGCACACACACATGCTAGATGGACATCAGTGGCAGTTACACTGTAAGTTATGGAGCTGAGCTTCAACATTCGGCAAGGACCACGGGGCAGGAATCGAATTGAGGTGTATGTGTGTGTGTGTGTGTGTGTGTGTGTGTGTGTGTGTGTGTGTGTATTTATTCTCTCTCAGGTGTGTGTGTGTGTGTGTATTTATTCTCTCTCAGGCGTGTGTGTGAAGCAGTCTCATGATGCCCCATGCCTGTCCCACTCCTGCTGTGAGCGTGATGTCTGCTAAGGCTGCCCTTCCTCCTACGCCATACCCTGAGGGCCAGCAGGTACCGATCTGAGTCCATCTGACTGACGTGTGTTTTTGCAGAAAGAGCATGTGTGTGTGTGTATTCGTAGGTTTCATCAGGTTGTATTACTGTAATCAAGTACCATGCAGTCAGCGTTAATAATCTTGGTGCTTGATTTTATACACCTGTGGAAAGGGACCCGATGAAACCCATGAATATGAGTCTCTAGCAGCTCTGCTTTTGGTCAGAGAGAAACAATTTGTCTGTCTGTCTGTGTCTGTGTGTGTGCGTGTGTGTGTGTGTGTGTGTGCGTGTGTGTGTGTGTGTGTGTGTGTGTGTGTGTGTGTGTGTTGTCCTCCAGATGACAGGGGCCACCCCCCAGCACTCGAGCCCCCAGCCGGCCCTCCTGCCCTCCTCGTCCCCGGGCAGTGCCCCACTGGAGCCCCCGGCCCAGCTGGAGGTGGACAAGCAGGCCATCTACAGGTGAGGCCAGCAACAGCACACTAAACCTGTGTTTCTCACTGCACCTGTCTGACTGACTGCACCCGTCTGTCTCAATGCACCTGTCTGTCTGATTGCGCCTATCTGTCTCAATGCACCTGTCTGTCTGATTGCGCCTATCTGTCTCAATGCACCTGTCTGTCTGACTGCACCTGTCTGTCTCCATGCACCTGTCTGACTGACTGCACCCATCTGTCTCCATGCACCTGTCTGTCTGATTGCACCTATCTGTCTCAATGCACCTGTCTGTCTGATTGCGCCTATCTGTCTCAATGCACCTGTCTGTCTGACTGCACCTGTCTGTCTCCATGCACCTGTCTGACTGACTGCACCCATCTGTCTCCATGCACCTGTCTGTCTGATTGCACCTATCTGTCTCAATGCACCTGTCTGTCTGATTGCGTCTATCTGTCTCAATGCACCTGTCTGTCTGATTGCGTCTATCTCTCTCAATGCACCTGTTTGTCTGATTGCGTCTATCTGTCTCAATGCACCTGTCTGTCTGATTGCGTCTATCTGTCTCAATGCACCTGTCTGTCTGATTGCACCTATCTGTCTCAATTAACCTATGTGTCCCACAGTACCTGTGTGTCTCAATATGCCTGTCTGTCTGTCTCACTGCACCTGTTTGACTGCACTTGTCTGTCAGACTGCACCTGTCTGTTCCACAGCACCTGTCTCACTGTGATTCCCTATTAGTTGTACTGTTATAATGTCTCTCTGTGTTTATCGTAGTCTTCATATCACACTGTGTGTCTTATCAGAGTGAGCAGCCAGATGGTTTCACTGCACCCCTGATATTCAGCCATCCAGTCAGAACCGTCACCACATGGAATCGCACTCAAATGATTCCATGATGAGTTCTTTTTGCCCGAGGTTCTGCATATAATGTGTAAGGAACCTTATTGCATCAAGATGTGCGGGAGAACACAGCCAGGGTTCTAAGCACTCTGAATGTGGAATGATTCTCGGTTCTAGCCTCTCTGGGGCCAGAGTCTGGACATACTGAGGGACACTGCTGATTAGGGGGGCTGAGTAAATGGACCTCTGAAGTTCGCCTAAAGAAAAGCCGCCATCTTTGAGATCCAGTATCCTATGGAAAGATAACATAGGGTTATGAATTATCGCACCTGTTAAACTCTCACGTGGATGAAGAAGTCTGAAATGCAGACATTTTGCCTTTGAGTGACTCTTGTGATCTTCGGTATGTTAAGACGGCAAACTTAGATTTTTGCTACCCCAGAGGTATATAGTTAGCTTCAATTAACACCGGGATCTCTTTATATGGGCAAAGATGGCAGCTTTGGTTCTTTTTTGTAGGTGAACTTCAGAGGTCTATATCCAGTTGCTTTGTCGTTACGCCATATCAGTTTCCTTCGACTCAGGATGGATATTGCAGAGCGGAGTGATTGTGCTGAACTGATGTTTTTATCAATGTCAGTGTCTTTTCTTCCTCGCTACGCTCTTTTCCCCTTGTCTCCTCTCCTCGTCTCCTCTCCTCTCCTCTCCTCTCCTCCTCTCCTTTCCTTTCCTCTCCTCTAATCTGTCCTCTGACCATAAACTGCCATTTTATGAGGGATTTAACAACCCCCGAGCCAGTCATCACAAACCTCTGCAGTGCAGGTGGTGGTGGCGGTGGTGGTGGTGGTGTCTGTGTGTGTGTGTGTGTGTGTGTATGTAAGTGTTTTGAGTGTACACCATGTTCTATGTTCTTTCTCTTCCTCCCTTATGGTTTCTCTTTCTCTCTCTCTCTCTCTTGCTCTCTCTCTATCTCTCTTTCTCCCTTTCTCTCTCTTCTCCCTCCCTCTCTCCCTCTCTCAGACACCCTCTGTTCTCTCTGCTGGGGCTGCTGTTTGAGAAGTGTGAGCGGGCCACGCAGGGCTCGGACGCCGCCACCTCGGCCAGCTTTGACGTCGACATCCAGAACTTCGTCCATCAGCAGGAGCAGGAACACAAGCCCTTCTTCAGCGAGGACCCAGAGCTGGATAACCTGGTGCCTTTACAACTACTCTTCTCTCTCTCTCTTTCTCCTTCTTTCTCTCTCTCTGTCTCTCTCTCTCTCTCTCTCTCTCTCTGTGTCTCACTCTCTCTCATTATCTCATCTTTTGATTTGGATTTGTGTCATTTCCAGACAGAAAAAGCCGCTTGGTCAAATAGAACTACTCTCCCTCTCTCTCTCTCTCTCTCTCTCTCTCTCTCTCTCTCTCTCTCTCTCTCTCTCTCTCTCTCTATATATATATATATATATATATATATATCTTTGTGTGTCCCACTCACTCTCACTATCTCATCTTTTGACTTGGATTTATGTCATTTCCAGACAAAAGTGCCTCCTGGTCAAATAGAAATGCACAGTCAAAATGGATGGGAATAATTTGGGCTTAGCTGTAAATCTTTTATTTGACTATTTCCCTGTGTCTTGCCTCTTTCATTTTCCTTCCTCCATTTTCTTCTCTCTCTCCCTCTCCCACTCCCACTCATCTCTCAGCATCGCTAACTACCCTGAGGGGGGCAATAGAACGCTAGGGGGTGGGGGTGGGGGTTGGGGAGGTAATGGGGGGCGCTGTGAGCGGTGCTGTCATTAAGGTGGCATCTGGGTGGTTTATAGGCTGGCACGCTGGCGAGGTAGAGGACGCGTGCCAGGCTCAGCGAGATGGCACGGCGCCCGGGTTTTTAATGGACAGGAAGAAGCTGTGCACTCAGCAGATCCGTGTTCTCATACCCCCTTTTCCTTAGCTATCAGACCACAGGCCTGCCATGGAGACACTGGGGCTTGTTCCAGAACATTAAAGTGAAGGGGGGGGGGGGGGGCAGGAATCTGCTCTGAAATGAAGCACTTTCAGATGGTGTGGATTTATGTTATTACAGTCAGTTCTCAGTCGTTTTTGGTGCTTTTCTTGAATTATCATTCAAGTTTGCACAACAGTAAGTGCATTTCTCGAAAAACAACTTGCGCAAACTGCACCACAGAGTGCCTGCAAGGGCATGGAACTTGTTCAAAGACATTTGAGATTCAAAATTAAGCAAGCAATATCTAAGGCCTGTGAATAGAACCACCCCCATTTGTTCAACTCAGTTGATCCAGTAACACTGTCTATGATTCTTTCTATGATAGCTATGTTAATGTTTTGAAAAAGTGTGTAAAAAATGTGTGAAACCACTGAAATTAAGTGTTGATAATAGATTTGCAAGAGTTTCGCTGTGCTAAGAAGATGAAAGTCAAGGTCAATCGAGGAAAACTTTAATAATGTAGCTGACAATTGAACACAAGTAATTGCATGGAGGTGTGAAAGTAAGTAATTAAGTTTGTTAAGTAATTAGAAATAGCTTTGATGGTGAGCACAAGTGACTGGACGTTTATATTTTAGTTGTCTTACCTATGTATATTGTCTAAACAACTATTTTTTTTACTGTACTATTGAGATAGTAAACACAAATAGATACACATTACAGTGAGCTACTGATATTGAATCCTGTAGCTCACAGAGTGTGTGTGTGTGTGTGTTCAGGTAGTGAAAGCCATCCAGGTGTTGCGTATCCACCTGATGGAGCTGGAGAAGGTGCGTGAGCTGTGCAAGGACTTCTGCCAGCGCTACATCACCTGCCTGCAGACGCAGATGCACAGCGACAACATGCTGAGGGGCGACCTCCCTGACCCCGAGCCTGACCCCGACCGCGAGCCCGGCCTCTACTCCGCCCCTCAGAGCAGCTTCCGCCTGCAGCAGGTCAGACAGTGCCCCCTGCAGCTCCACATACAGTATTGCACAGCTGACATTAAAAAGTTCAAGTTAGTTGAAGACAGCGGGAGGTGATATCTAAGTGTGTGTGGCACTCAGCAACTTCACTGATTAAACTGATGAATGGGTTTTACAGTGAGCGCGTTGAAGTACTGCTAATTTGTTTATTAAATGGAAACGTTATGCTGTGTGTTTTCTGATACGTACACACACACACACACACTCACACACACACACACACACACACACACACACACACACACACACACACACACACACACACACACACACACACACATATAAACACACACACACACACACACACACACACACACACACACATAAACACACACACACACACACAAACACACACACATTGAAGGACCTTCTGCGAAGCTCTACGCCGACGTCCCCCTCCACCATCAGCAATCCCATCAGCCCCTCCTGCCTGGGCTCCCTGCAGCCAGCTGATGTCACCATGACAACCGTTAGCCCTCCTGCCAGAGCAGGTTAGTGAGACTCATCTTCTGAAAATAATCCCAGAAAAAACAACTGTCACACGCGCATACACACACACACACACACACACACACACACACACACATTCACATACACACACACACTGCACACACACACACACACACACACAGGGAGTCTTTGAGGACCCTTTTCATGGAGAAACTCTCAAGGGCTTTACCAGAGACCTGCCGGAGATGCTTTTTTGATGTTTTTGATTTTCAGAGAGCTCTTCTCAAAGAAGTCTTTTCAAAGCACTTTGTTACTGAGTCAGTGTTCTTCATGAGATCAGGGGGGATTCCAAGTATGTGGTTTAGTGACAAAGCTGGATAAGTTCACTCAGAGTAACTGATAAACCTCCTACAACAAGAGGCCTATGGCATTGTTTTGTAAGGGGAATGAAGCCGTACAGTTCTTCTTGTAGGAGGTTTACCATTTACTCTGAGTTAAACCTGAGGTAAACCTCACGCAGGTTTGTCACTAAACCACTTTCTTGGAATCCCCCCAGATGTGTGAGTCATGCCATGAGAATCATGTCACTGTGATGTCCATCTTTTCAGGAGGAGGAGCCTTGTATCAGCCAATCACCATGCTGACATTGCAAGGACAGGTGAGACCACCGCTACTTCATGAAGCTCGGGTTCAAGTGTGTGTGTGTGTGTGTATGTGTGTGTGTGTGTGTGTGTGTGTGTGTGTGTTTGTATTTGTGTTTGTGTGTTTGCGTGTACGTGTTCATGTGTATGTGTGCATGTTTGCTCGTGCGCATGTGTCTGTGTTTTGTAGATAGGTAGATTGCAATAGAAAATGTGTGTGTGTTTGTGAGTGCACTGTGCCTCATTAGTGGTGATGTCTGCAAGCATCCTCGTGTAGGTGTGTGTGTGTGTGTGGGTGGGTGGGTGGGTGGGTGGGTGTAATCTGACAGCCTCTTCACGTTTGATTAGTGGTTCTCAAGATATTTTGGAGAGCCTCAATGCTGCTATAGCAACAGAGAACACAAACAACTCAGTAATGAGTCATGATGCAAAGGTGTGTGTCTGTGCGCGCGTGTGTGTGTTGTTTGTGTGTGTGTGTGTGTGTGTGTGTGTGTGTGTGTGTGTCAGGACAGACAGACTGTCACCAACACTCATCCACTGACAGCATGTGGATGAGCCTAGCCTGAGGTGTGTGTGTGTGTGTGTGTGTGTGTGTGTGTGAGGTGTGGGTGTGTGTCAGAGGCCTTGAGGGAGATGAGAGAGAGCTGTGTGAGACTATGGTCTATCTCCCCTGCCTCCTGTCCACAACTTCTGGGTCCAATGACTAACTAGTTTATCCAAAAGACGCACCCGGATTGTTGGTCTGATCGTTTGAAGGACTATCCATGCGTACAGAGTCATTTGAACTATGCCCATTGATCACGCCTCTTGTGCAGTAGAAATAAAGCACAGACTCCCCATTCTAATGTTCAATCTTAAAAGATTGAGCTTAGTATGGTGATGACCAGACTAACTGAGATCCACTTAATCATGTTTTCTAAACAAAGTTCGGGAGGAGCCTTAAGGGATGATTCACAGCAATGAACTCACCGGCCTCTTGCTGCAAAGGTATTTAAGCCGGCCTCCTTTTCTCTATGCCAGACGCCCCGGCGTTCGTGAAATTATCCCTCCTCCTCCCCCTACTCCTCCATTTCACTGATAGCCCAGTTGCTCATCCTCCTTCTTTACACAGGGGGTGCAAGCGGCCATCGCTTTAACGTTATTGCCGCTTAAGGCATTTCAGGACCACGGCCAGCTACCTAGCCAAACATGCTCTTAACGTTACACCTAAGCATAACAATCATACCGATAGGCGAACTAGTGAATTAGCTATTAATGTGCCTGTTGTGTCATTGTATGGTTATGTGCGTTGTTTTGAACGTTAACAAACATTCTATTGATGGGATTATTGAGAGAAGCCAGATGAATTTACTGACTCCTGTCACTTAATCTGATGTCATTCATTGTATGTGTCCCCATACAACACACTGTTGTATGGGGACTAAACATCAGAAACATAATGAAGCCTTAAGTAAACCACCAGTCAGTGTACTATGTCACACACACCCTGATACCTATGCTTTAAGAGGTGTCTTATACTCTATAGCACACCCTTGTGGCCAAAGACATACACTGCATTCTTTGGATCTGGCGCTTAAATTGGTTTATGCCTGGAAGGCTCTTTGAGCAGCTCATATATATCCGGTGGAGCATCAGCTGTGTTGTAACGGCATCTCCTGTTATATTCTGCTCCTTTTGTGTTCACTCCGTCACTGAATATCTTATTTATGCCCAACAGGGCACCTCTTTATTCAATTCAATTGTATTGCCGGGTGTGGTAACTGTGTGTGTGTGTGTGTCTGTGTGTGTGTGTGTTTGTGTTGGCCAGCTGGAGCGGAACCTGTCGTCTCTGTTGGATAAGGACGTGAGGAGGTCCAGGCTGAAGAGGAGCGCTCTGCCCAAACATGCCACCAACATCATGCGCTCATGGCTATTTCAGCACCTTATGGTGAGGCACAAACATACACACACACACACACACACGCGTGCGCACACACACACTGAGAAGTCGCGAGACTTGCAGACCCTGAAATGCGTGTATGTTTGTCTATGTGTGTGTTTGTAGCATCCGTATCCTACAGAAGACGAGAAGAGACATATTGCCACTCAAACACACCTCAGTCTCCTGCAAGTCAATAACTGGTGAGTTTTTGGAACACCTCTGCATGTTATTTGTAATCATGATGAATTCGGTCTCATCTATGAGGAGAGGACAAGACAGATTTGCTGCAGAATGACTGAGATATAGCTCCCTCTGGTGGCCAAAATGCACCATTTTGATGACAGAGAAGAACAAAGAAAATGTCAGTACCATGACCCACTGTAGGAAACGACAACAAGCACAAGACAACTAAATTGACCGCCATGCTGCTTCACAGGTGCAAATGTACAGCTGTGGCACTTTAGTATTGATGTGCACGGCATGGTGTTATTACATGTCTCTCTGTATCGTCTGTGTCTGCATTCAAATATGCACGTGTGTCTGTGTTTATTTGCAATGTGTGTGTGTGTGTGTGTGTGTGTGTGTGTGCGCTTGTGTGTGTGTGTCTGTCTGTGTGTGTGTGTGTGTGTGCGTGCGTGCGTGCGTGTGTGTGTATCTGTGTGTGTGTGTGTGTGCGTGTGCGTGTGCGTGTGCGTGTGCGTCTGTGTCTGTGTCTGTGTCTGTGTCTGTGTCTGTGTGTGTGTGTGTGTGTGTGTGTGTGTGTGTGTCTGTGTCTGTGTCTGTGTCTGTGTGTGTGTGTGTGTATGTGTATGTGTATGTGTGTGTGTCTGCAGGTTCATCAATGCTCGGCGGAGGATCCTCCAGCCCATGTTAGAGGCCAGTAACCCCGTCCCAGCACCCAAGACCAAGAGGATGAAGTCCCATCGACCTACCCAGCGATTCTGGCCCCTAGCAACGGGGAGCTCCGCCATAGCAACAGGCCAAGCAACCAACACCCCAGAAGGTGAGCACCCCCCTCTCCAACACACACCTAGATACCCCAGTGGATACCCCTCCCCCACCAACACACACCTAGATACCCCAGCGGATACCCCTTGTAGTGCCTTCTAGTAAGTAACTTCTTACGCCTCAGGGGTTTCAATAAAGTGTTTTATTCCAGCGTCACTAAACCAAAATACTACTAAATAAACTGATGAATAAACTTGCAAATAAAATGGACTAGATCAACAACTAGACCCAAATAAAATGAGAACTAGATTGAGAACTAGAAACCAGAAAACTAGAACTAGATTGAAAACCATATGCCTGCTGGGGTCCATACGATTCCAATGACCATTCCAAACTGTTCCAAACAAACACTCTTTGGCCCATTCCGAAACGTGCCCCTAGGCCCTCATGTGCCCCTACACACTTCCACTTCGTTTGCGCGTTCACACGAGGGTCCGCCACAATGAGGACTATCATCCGAAACTAAATTTGAGTCAAGTGAAGTGCCTAGGGAGAGGGGCTACCACACCTCCAGGAGCAAGTCTGCACGGATGCACGGGTGCAGCTCGTGTAAACTCCCTGCCAGTTGTTTTTAGGTCCGTATGACAGCATTTACAGACAAAAGCGTGATTTAAGCTACCATGTAACAACTTGTGTTTAGTTTGATACTCAGTAAAATGTACAAGATCGTAGTCGTACAGAAGTATAGGCTGTAATATTTAAACACATGTACATTTACAGCACTTTTATAATTTGATGTTAAATAAAGCATGAAATGCAACTCCTCACTCATAGTAATGAAAGGAGAGAAGAGGAATGTACATTCTAATACACAGGGGTGTCCAGAACATCTTCACTGGCGATTTAATATATATTGCCTTCATAATTTCTATGAAAACCAATCTGACGTAAATTCCCATCTCCCTTCAAGCGCATCCGAAATGGGGTTTTAACCCCTACCCCTTCATTGCGAGTGTTCTCCGCAACCACGAGTGTGACTTGAAAAGGAAGTTTACTCGCTAACCGAGTCGAAGTGAGTAGGGACTCCGTTTCGGAAAGGGCCTATGTCTACCTTTTGCGCCACTAATTGGCACAGGTGTGTAAAATAACCCTTTCAGTGCAAAGGCCTTTCAAGATCACAAGGTCATGGTTCGCCAGCAGGGGTCATAAATCAACTTAAATATAAATGTAGTGAATGGCTCCTACACCCCTCCCTCTCCAACACACACCTAGATACCCCAGCGGATACCCCTCCCTCTCCAACACACACCTAGATACCCCAGCGGATACCCCTCCCTCTCCAACACACACCTAGGTACCCCAGCGGATACCCCTCCCTCTCCAACACACACCTAGATACCCCAGCGGATACCCCTCCCTCTCCAACACACACCTAGATACCCCAGTGGATACCTCTCCCTCTCCAACACACACCTAGATACCCCAGCGGATACCCCTTCCTCTCCAACACACACCTAGATACCCCAGCGGATACCCCTCACTCTCCCAACACACAGCCAGATTCCCCTGTATCTCCTTCTCCAACACACTCCATACCGTATATAAAGCCATACATGTTGATTATAGATAGTTTGATTTGTTTTGACTCAGAGGTCAAATTCAAGTTGTCAAGCATGTGTGTGTGTGTGTGTGTGTGTGTGTGTGTGTGTGTGTGTGTGTGTGTGTGTGTGTGTGCATGGGCTCTCTTTTCAGGTGTAGGGACAGGGGAGGGTGTGTCAGAGTCGGCCCTGCTGGCTATGCGGCGAGCCCTGCTTGAGGAAGAGGAGGACTCAGCCGACGCCTTCGACGATGAAGATGAGTTTGAAGAGATGGAGGAGATGGAGGGAGAGGAAGAGGAGGAGGAGGAGGAAGAGGAAGATGGAGGAGAGAAGCATCAGCACCCCTCCAGTATGCAGACCTCAAAGCCAGACACCCAGTGTAGCAGAGACTAACACATCATCTCCGCAGTGTGTGCATTAAGGTGTTCTCTCAACTGACTCCCAACTGACACACACACACACACACACACACACACACACACACACACCTCTGCTGGGAGTGCTATCTGGTGTGACCCAGAAACTGAGCTTGTTGAGGCAGCCACAGCACCGCAGGCCTTCAGATTCACGAACAGTTTGGACTGGACCTGGACAGGAGAGCCACACGTGTCTCACTGCTGAAACTGACACACACACACACACACACACACACACACACACACACACACACACACACACACACACACACACACACACACTCACACACACACTCACACACACACTCACTCACACACACTCACTCATGCACACACACACACACTTATACATACACATGCACACGCTGTAGTGCTCAAGGTCTGAAACTGACACACACACATACAGTACACACACACACACAGGCACATGTTAACAGCCGCACTGCTGTGTGTGCTCAAGGCCTGATATTATATACAGACAAAACGCATTTGGTTTGAGTTTGAGCTTCAGGCGTGATAATTGGACAACAGAGTGGTGGATAGGGGGATGGGCATCAGGATTATTAGCGTGGATGGACACCTCAAATAGTCTGGGTGAACCCGTCTAGGCCCGTCTAGACAGGAGCCTATTGACATCCATTTCCGAATTTGCCATTTTACTGCATCCACAGGCGTAACCAGAAGTGAGATTAAACTTAAATTTGTGCATTAACGTCTTACCAAATTGTTTCAGAAGTGCAGCAAACATGTCTTTCTCCTACACAAAGTTTTAAATGCAGTTGTTCACTCAATTCTAATGTAAAGAAAACACACATTCCTCGGTTGGTTGATTTGGAAATGGGTGTCAATGTGCTCCTGCTAACAGGTTCATCTGGGTTGATCCAGGCGTGTGTGTGTGTGTGTGTGTGTGTGTGTGTGACCATTTCTGCATCATGTGCTCCTCAAAGGGGAGAACGGAAAGGTTCATCCAGGTTACCATTGTGTTTCTTATTGAAAGCGTTTCTGACTGGAACACAGAAGTGTCAGGATCAGTGTGAATTGACTAACGACATGGTTGTCAAACAGAGCCTCTGCTTACGTTAACCATATCTGTCATTAAAAATCTTCATATTCATATTTGTGGAGCACATTTTCTATTGGATTCATTTGAGCTCTTGATGTCTTTTGTATACGCAAATCTTAACCAAATAGTGTTTCTTGTATAGTGCCCCTTTGGTTAGAGTCAGCATGCCATTTCATAGAGACAACCATGAGGCTCAGAGACTCAAAACATGTGTGTACAGTACATGATCATAACAATTTCAACATCATTTTGTTATTTAAGTTTTATTTCAAGCACAAAATATTTCCGACCTGCATGCTGTATGTAGTCCTCTGCCATAATCTCTGGCTGGTCAAGGCATGTGCATTACTATGCTTTGGATGGGGGGCGCTTGTCTGTTTTATCTGAATGTTTTTTTTTTCTTGATGATTAAATGATTGTCTATGTATTATTGTCTTATGTATTCAGATTAATTAAGGTATCATCATGAAATATTTGCACATAGTGATTCTAATCGGGTGAAATTGTGTGTCATTTTCACAGTAATCTATGAATGAATCCGTTTGGATGCAATGACCCCTGCCCTGTGTGCAAAGTTCAAAGTCCTTCTCTCTCTAATGAAGACCAAATGGAAAAGGACTGTTAAAGAGTATTTTGTAACCTCCACCGCTGTTGAACAGAAAATATTTAGCCTGCTCTGCCACCTCTATCAAACCATCCAAGGGCTTCTATTCCCAGATTGTCAATCAAAAGCACTTGGTCATCAGTATTCTCTGGGCTGGGGGTCCTAAATGGTTTTGTATCTTCAGCAGATTCCCTGCAGCGCGGCCCTGTGCTCTCTGATTGGTTGCGGCCGGGCGGGCCTTTTGTTCGGCGGTGTGAGCCCCCGGCCTCCTCGCCCGTAGCTACAGCAGAGCCAAATCTGCCTGGCTTGGCATTATTGAACAGCGCGGGATTTGGTTGGAGAAAAAAAAAAATCTGCCTTTAATTTCAGAATTTGAGTGCGATAAAGTCGAGGTACGTCATCGCTGTTCTTTTTGGAGCTCTTGGCGGGCTGTGGCGTGTGTTGTGTTGTGGTTGCTGAGTTCTTGCCTCAAGATCGCCAAACAGCAGCACAGGCTCTATCTCTCTCTCTCTCTCTCTTTCTCTCTTGCTCTCTCTCGCTCTCTCTCTACTCTACATCTGTGTGTCGTGAATCTCTGCCTCTGGTTCCACGCTCCCAGCAGTAGCAGCAGCAGCACCACCATGGCAGGCGGCTGGAGTTGGTCTGTGCTCAGCTGAGATTCTTCCCTTTTGTCCAGTTTTTTGCAATGATTATTCTATGAAAATGTGTAGGAAAGAAGGCATTCGATTAGAAAGTGATTGTTTTTGTGGTTGTTCTCTGGCCACAAGAAACATTTGATTCAGAAGTGATTGTTTTGTGGTTGTCTCAAAAGTGTGCTTTGGGTGTGAAAAGCCATGTGCAACAGCAGAGTTGCAGTCTGGATGTGACTCAGTATTATTTAGTTTCAGGATGTACAGTTTCATGGGAGGAGGGTTATTCTGCGCTGGGGTGTCCAACATCCTCTTGGTGGTTTCTACGGCAACGGATTATTGGATGCAGTACCGACACTCCAACAATAACATGCACCAGGGCCTGTGGCGTTACTGTGTGCCCGGGAAGTGCATGACCCACACAGACAGCATAGGTAAGTCAGATGTATGCATGTGTGTACACTCATACACACACACACACACACACACACACACACACACACACACACACACACACACATAGACACACAAGATACACAATACACCATACACATAGACATCATAGGTAAACTAGATGCATACACACAGAGACAGCAAAGGTAAACCAGATGCATGCACAGACAGATTGTATAGGTAAGCCAGACACACACACACACACCATATGTTGTACCATACCTGACTGCTGCATATGTAAGCCATACATATACAGTATACACACACAGATTGACATGCACACACACACACACACACACACACACACACACACACACAAACTGCATTAGTAAGCCACACATGCACTCACTATTCACATTATACACACACAGACACATACAACAGACACATACACCCAAAACACAGATCCCGGTCCGTAGGTGAGCCAGACGCACACACACACACACACACGGAGAAAACAGCCACACACATCCCACTCAATGGTCTGGTATCCTTTGTTTCCATTCGCTGCAGCCCATAGACCACCTAGCGGAAGGGCCTAAGTACTGCAGCACCCACAGGGGCTCACAGTCCCACTGGGAGCACACACACAAACACACACACACACTCACACATTGATTGAACTGGAGCTGTGTATTAGACTGATGGACCTGTGTACATGTGTACTCTAAGTTGCTGTACATAACAGCATGTGAATACCATTTAACCGTGTATACTGGAGAGAGAATGCTGATAGTACTGATACTGATGCATTACTGATAAGTTAGGCTTCTGAATGGTACCTCCTCTGATATGCTTTACCCTGTGTGTGTGTGTGTGTGTGTGTGTGTGTGTCTGTCTGTCTGTCTGTCTGTCTGTCTGTCTGTCTCTGTGTGTGTGCGTGTGTGTGTGTGTGTGTGTGTGTGTGTGTGTGTGTGTGTGTGTGTGTGTGTGTGTTCAGCCTACTGGGATGCCACCAGGGCCTTCATGATCCTCTCCATCCTGGCCTGCTTCTTCGGTATTGTCATCGGGGTCATGGCTTTCATACACTACTCTTCCTTCGACGGCTTCGACAAAACCTTCGCTTCCGGAATCCTCTTCTTCATCTCCTGTGAGTGCCAGCAGACATGTGGGACGCTTCTGGGCCCAATTCACGCCCGGGTCACATGACTAACTTTAGGCCTGGGTCACATGACTAACTTTAGGCCCGGGTAACATGACTGACTTTAGGCCCGTGTCACATGACTAACTTTAGGCTCGGGTCACATGACTAACTTTAGGCCCGTGTCACAGGACTAACTTTAGGCCCGTGTCACAGGACTAACTTTAGGCCCGGTCACATGACTTACTTTAGGCCCGGGTCACATGACTAACTTTAGGCCCGGGTCACATGACTAACTTTAGGCCCGTGTCACATGACTAACTTTAGACCCCTGTCACATGACTAACTTTAGGCCCGGGTCACATGACTAACTTTAGGCCTGTGTCATATGACTTACTTTAGGCCCGTGTCACATGACTAACTTTAGGCCCATGTCACAGGACTAACTTCAGGCCCGTCGCCCAAATGCCAGAATCAGCTCATGTCTACACTTCCTGCCATTACACTTGCATCACGTATAACTAAGTTATAGGTTCCCTTTCCTTGTCTGTTATTTGTATTTTTCACTCTTCTTTGTCTAGCAGTTCTTGAACACAATAATTGAACACATTTGGAAAGGTCACCACCAATGAGAACCGACAACCTGCACTTGCGACTCTGAGACCAAGATGAAAACTGATATTGAAATAAGACATAGCCTAAATATTTAGTCCCAATACTCAGTCAGCCATCCAGTCCTGGTTTTAAACTCTGTCCTCTTCCCTGTCCAGGCTTCTTCGTGCTGTTGGCCATGGCTGTATACACAGGAGTGACAGTCAACTACTACGGCAAGCGATACGGGAACTGGCGATTCTCCTGGTCGTACATAATGGGCTGGGTGTCTGTGGTGCTCACATTCTTCTCAGGTGATGAGCACAGACACATTAACATTAACATTACTCCGTTCTTGATTGTTTTAGGGAGTGGCAGCAGTAGTCATTCTTATGGGTGGGTAGACTAGGATAACTCAGACTGTAACCTCCTCCCTCCCCTGCAGGTATCTTCTACATGTGTGCCTACCGAATGCACGAGTGCCCACGGAACTCCAGCTCTCGCTAGAAGAGTTCCAACCCAACGTTCTCTTCCAGGAAGTTCCACTCGGATGGTTCCCTCAAGCGCATCACAATCCAAGTTTCAGCACTGCCATTTACTGTGAACTACCTAAACTATGAACTGAAAACAAATAAATGACATGTTTCATTCGGCTTGTCTGGAATGTCATTTCATGATACATGTTCAGGGGTTTTCCACTTATTTTCCACCCTTTCAAACCAACATTTCAAAACTTTTCCATGACTTTCGAGGACCTTTTCTAAAAATGTCCATGACCTCACAACTTGCTAGGACACAAAGTTTCCTGCTTTTCTCTGCAGGTTGGGCATTATCTACTCATTGAATGCAAATTACTTAACCTTTTCTGTGCCTCTTCCAATAGGCTAGTTTGTCTACACCAATCCAAGCGGAAACCATCATGACACAGCAGAAATTTGCAGAATGCCATGTAATCCAAAGCAAACTACAACTAAGGCAAACTAATTTTGTTAGACCTACAACAAAAGTATGACTCTCCCAAAGCTTGCTACACATTTGAATGAAATGCACACCTTTACCAGGTCTGAAGAATGGGATATCAAAGTCCAAAATTAATTAATTAGGTTCATTCAGAATTAGGTTCTTTCCCCCTTCTCTGGAGATGCATTAGGTCTGGGTAATTAATTGAAATTCAATCTCAATTGTGATTTCCAAGTATTACAAAAACATAATCGAGATACAATTATTTGGCCTTAGTATTGCAGCGATACTCTGATTTCTTACAGTAGTAACTATGAGAGCTTATGCTTATAAAAAATGTTTATAATTTTTTTGTTATATCATTTTTTGTTTAGAAAGTTATTGAGCAATCCTGTACAAAAGTGATCTGAATATTGATCAAACAAAATCATGTTACTTAACTGGTTACCTAAACACACAGACACAATTGAATTCAGAGCCACCTGCTTAAACAGCAAAATTATTTATTTGATGAAGACAAACATTGACATTGCAAAGTGCTAACACAACAGCACATGTTGTGAGGAAAAAAGATAAATAACAAATGTAAAAAAAAAATATTTTGAAAAAGGAGAACCATGCTTAATAAAAAAAAATTTCAAAAATAAAATAAAAAAAAAAAACAAGGAGATAGAACAAAAGGAAATAGGGTGATTTTAAACCACCTGAGCATTAAGTGACCTGTCAGGCGCTCAGATTCCAGTGAAAGTCTTTTACAGTGGAGCAGTTTCCGCACGCGTTGCTTTAACAAACTGGGAAAATTAGTCATATAGTAATGCTTATGAAAGAACACATTTCAGAAAAGGGTCTCACGCAAAACAAACATGCGCCTGCCGTTCTTGAGGAAGGGGAAACGGGAGTGTGTGTGTGTGTGTGTGTGTGTACGTATATGTGTGAGCGGGCGTTAGCAATAGGGAGAGTGGTTTGGCAGTGGAATGCTTTAGTCAACCTCCTCGATGGTTGGTCCAGAGCCTCCCCCTGGTGCGGCGCCTGCGCCCCCGAAGCCACCGGGCATTCCGCCGGGCATCCCCTCGGGCATGCCGCCAGCGCCCTGGTACAGCTTGGTGATGATCGGGTTGCACACCTTCTCCAGCTCCTTCTGCTGGTGCTCAAACTCATCCTTCTCAGCACTCTGCAGAGGACACACATGCATGTATTGTCAATCAAGCTCAAATGTGCACATCCAAAACACACACACACACACACACACACACACACACACACAGTGCCCATTCCATTGAGTAAGAGCTGTCCTAATATTTTATGAAGTACGAGCAAACTTGTGTTCTTTCATATACAGCCCTATAATTAAACTGGAGAATAAACATTTTCTATTCTACAGTATGTATGCCTTAATTGCGAGCAAGCAAATTTGTGTGTACTGTATCTGGTTCTAAAGACACTGAATGTGGACCCAAGGGAGGTGTGTACCTGGTTCTTGTCGAGCCAGCTGATGACCTCGTTGCACTTGTCGAGAATCTTCTGCTTGTCCTCGTCGCTGATCTTGCCCTTCAGCTTCTCGTCCTCCACGGTGGACTTCATGTTGAAGGAGTAGGACTCCAGGCCGTTTTTGGCGGACACTTTGTCACGCTGCACGTCATCCTCGGCCTTGTACTGCTCGGCCTCCTGCACCATGCGCTCAATGTCCTCTTTGCTGAGGCGCCCTGAACAGAAAACACAAATGGTCAGCTATGAGCAGCTTTGGGTTTAAGCCAAACATGACACGACGTCCATCTAAAAAAAGACTTAAAAGCGGGGTTAAAGCGACTTAAAAAGACTTAAAAGGGGTTAAAGCGAGGAAAACTTAAGTGCCTGAATGTTCTCAAAATTTGTTCTAATGTCTAACAATTGATGTATAATTATTCAAAAATCTTTAATGGCCTTGCCCCACACCTGAATTCCTGCATAGTGCCTGAGAACCTGGAGCCCTGAATGCTGCAGCGTTTGGCACACACCACCCTCCCTAATGGCGCACCTTTGTCATTGGTGATTGTGATCTTGTTCTCCTTGCCAGTGCTCTTGTCCACAGCAGAGACGTTCATAATGCCATTGGCGTCAATGTCGAAGGTGACCTCGATCTGAGGAACGCCACGGGGGGCTGGGGGGATGCCTGTCAGCTCGAACTTCCCCAGGAGGTTGTTGTCCTTTGTCATAGCCCTTTCACCCTCGTATACCTAAGCGAGAGGCAATTAATTTAAATAGGACATTATTCATAAATGTAGAGATTTTGCTAGCCTGGGTATTCCCATGCTGCCTTGCTAAGGCAGTCTGGAAACTACTGCCCTAATTTTTGCCTGAGATAGGGGACCAATCACAGAACAGATCAAGACGATGATGAGCTATGCACAGACGCATTTGATAGACATCCATGGCGCCCAATGAACGGATCTGGGCATTTTTTCAAATACGAGAAGATGAACGTTTGGTTGCCAGACCACGTTATCGTACCCGTGTCTCCCTATGTGCTAAAGAACAAACCTGAATGAGTACTCCAGGCTGGTTGTCAGAGTAAGTGGTGAATGTCTGCGTTTGTTTGGTCGGGATGGTAGTGTTCCTTTTGATGAGTGTAGTCATGACACCGCCGGCGGTCTCGATACCCAGGGACAGCGGCGTGACGTCCAGCAACAGCAGGTCCTGCACATTCTCAGACTTGTCTCCAGACAAGATGGCTGCCTGGACAGCTGCCAACACACACACGCAGATACATTCACACATCAGTCTTGCAAAGATGGTAATTTGACTACCCTCCTCTGTACAATTACTTTAGTTTTGGCTGCATTATTTTCAAAACAACTAATGTAGTTTAGTCTTATCACCTGCTCCGTAGGCAACTGCCTCGTCGGGGTTGATGCTCTTGTTGAGCTCCTTGCCGTTGAAGAAGTCCTGTAGAAGCTTCTGGATCTTTGGGATGCGGGTGGATCCGCCCACCAGCACGATATCGTGGATCTGGGCTTTGTCCAGCTTGGCGTCCCGGAGCGACTTCTCCACGGGGTCGAGTGTGCCGCGGAACAGGTCAGCGTTTAGCTCCTCGAAGCGTGCCCTGGTGATGGACGTGTAGAAGTCAATGCCCTCGTAGAGTGAGTCGATCTCGATGCTGGCCTGGGTGCTGGAGGAAAGTGTGCGCTTGGCTCTCTCGCAGGCGGTGCGCAGACGACGCACGGCACGCTTGTTGTCGCTGATGTCTTTCTTGTACTTGCGCTTGAATTCTGAGATGAAGTGGTTGACCATGCGGTTGTCAAAGTCCTCGCCACCCAGATGAGTGTCTCCAGCTGTGGACTTCACTTCAAAGATGCCATCCTCGATCGTCAAGATGGACACGTCGAAAGTGCCACCCCCCAGGTCAAAAATGAGGACATTCCTCTCTGCACCAACCTGGGAACACAGAGGAAAAAAACAGTCAGAATGAAGCCAGATGAACCTGTCTAACTGGATTCCCATCAAAAGCCACTATGGCACCCAACCTAATCAGCACATTTCTGCAAGATAATGGCAGGGTTCATACACATTTCCACCAGAGAATTTCCATGACTTTTCCATGACTTTCCCATGATTTTTTCACAAATTTCCATGACCTTATATTTCTCAAAAATTCACACCAACTAGTTACATTAATAATAGATATGACGCGTGAGATAACGGGATGGTTACCTAGAGAAGGAATGCTCTCAAAACTTAATAATTTGCCAATCGGTTGTGACGCAAGTGTGAGACATGACCTGCCCAAATGAGATATGTTTCTGAGTTGAATTGGATGAAGCAAATTTCCATGACTTTTCCAAAACTTTTGGGGTGTTTTTTTGTTTTCCAAAACCTTTCCAGGCCTGGAAATTGGCATTTTCAAATTCCATAACTTTTCCAGGTTTGTTTAAAAACGTATGAACCCTGTAATGGACATTTTTCATATTCAGCTTCACTTTCAAAAAAAAAAAAAAAAACTCAGCTGCATTAAAAGGCTCACAAAATGTGTTGTTTAAAAAAGGGGAGGGAAAAAAAACACTAGCAAGTTTGCACAAGAGTTCTTCCTGTAGTGCGAGTGTGGGTTTAGGGAGGGTGTTGCCGCAGAGAAACATCTGTATCAGGGGCGGGGTCATACCTTCTTATCCAGGCCGTACGCAATGGCGGCAGCTGTGGGCTCGTTGATAATTCTCAACACGTTCAGGCCAGAGATGGTGCCGGCATCTTTGGTGGCCTGGCGCTGGGAGTCGTTGAAGTAGGCTGGCACCGTGACGACAGCATTGTTAACAGTCTGCCAGGGACACACAGACAGCAGCCATTAAAGGCAGGTTAACCTCCCATTACTTGTCAATGGCTGGCATTTTTTCATAAAAACCTTAAAGTCTAAAGTAGCACCCATGACAAAAGTAAAGTGGTGCGAAGTGGTGCGAACTTGTACTTACTTTCCCCAGGTAGGCCTCAGCGATCTCCTTCATCTTGACCAACACCATGGAGGAGATTTCCTCGGGGTAGAAGGCCTTGGTCTCGCCCTTGTACTCGACCTGCACCTTGGGCCGTGTAGAGTCGTTGACGACCGTGAAGGGCCAGTGCTTCATGTCAGACTGCACCACAGTATCATCGAACCGCCGCCCAATCAGCCTCTTGGCATCTATGGCAAGATAGAAAATCAGTATTTTTACACACTCAAACTGACTTTCTTCAAATGTTTAAAAAAACAACAAAAAAAACACATATGATACTTTGAAATTGGTTGTAATCCTAATCTTTTAAAAGTTACACCTTCATCAATAATTAGAGACAGCTTGTGATGGCTCACAATTAATTCCTTACCAAAGACTGTGTTGGTTGGGTTCATTGCCACTTGATTTTTTGCAGCATCACCTATCAATCTTTCTGAGTCTGTAAAGGCAACATAGCTGGGTGTGGTCCTGTTTCCTTGATCGTTGGCGATGATCTCCACTTTGCCATGCTGAAAGACCCCCACACAGGAGTAGGTGGTCCCCAGGTCAATGCCAACTGCTGGTCCCTTGGACATGTTCCCTCTGCCAGGAAAAAGGAAGATTGTGAAAGACTCTAGTAAGCACAACAGTCCTTCCTAAAACGTAACACGAAGCTAAATATAACACAAGTAACGGTTGCTTAATTATTTACTCCAAAGGATCGACTTCTAAGGTCTCTAGTTAGCGTGCACTTCCAAATGATGCGTCCCTTTGGCATTCAATAATGTAAACCTCTCTGTCTGTCTGTCATTCTACGACAGTTGCATCTGACGAGTGAGAGTGATCCGCCAGCAGCACCTGTCAAAATGGTTCTCAACAACTGAGCAGCTGCTGTCCACTACAGGCGAAACCAGACGACAGGCCGTGTCAGCATAACATCTAATCAACTCTGAAGCACTGTTACTATCGAATCGTTGAGTCTTAAGACCACGTTTGAAGACTGATTTGAAAAGGCATAACGTTACGTTACAAAATGTATGTTTACCTTTCCTCTAGTTCTAGTTAGGCCGTCGCCCCAACGTCAAAAACCCGTTTCACTGCCACATTTGATAACCAACGGACAAACTTTAGTGCATTAACATTGTATATTAACTTTTGCAGAAACATTAAGTAATTTGAAGTATATCTCGTTCATTAATAGTCGTATTTTTCTATTATGAAAATAGACACGACATTCAGTTGCAATGTAAAATCGGAGCAGCAGAAGCAAGGGGGTGACTTGTACTGCTAATGTTTGCGTTGGGCATATTGAGTTTAGAAGCAGGCGTTTTATGCTAGAACATTCTGTTCAGTTGGCCAGCCCAGACGTCTCTCAAGCAAACGAACAAGCGAATCGACTCACGAGGCCGGGAATCGTTCACATGGAGTTCTGGAACATTCTCGCCGCGGGAATAAAACTGGAAACCGAAACCGTGGTAGGACAGTAAAGGGAATTCACAAATCTAACTAGGAACCGAGATAGTTGGCGGCCTAGAGTCATCCTTCCAGGCAGAGCTGCGCTAAGACAGCTATGCATTGCATACCAGCACCCATATATCTATGACCAGCACCCCGGCAGCATCTTTATCCAGCTAGCAGCCTGCCTTCCGACATGTGATATTCCTCGCTGGCAGGAAAAGGCATACACTCAACTGTCATCTCCAACTGCCAGCTCTGGAAGCTGGGTCTAGTACCAACGATAAACATGTTAACATTAATGCAGTCACATTAACGTTCCAGACGTTTATTTATCTGCCAAATCAGCAGCTAAACACTATATCACCACACTATCGATGCCGTTAACGTTTAACTATATTTACCAGCAGCGTACTTTACTAGTATGGCCTAACTAAACGTTAACGTTTGACATTCACTGTTAACGTTAGGGACATCTCTTGATTCAGTTTTCTGCCACACCATTGTAAAATACGCTGTTGTATTAGGACAACTGAATTATAACAGAAAAACGTACCTTCGCAGTGTAAACTGAGATGGAAAGTCTGTTCAGTGATGCAGCTTCTCGTCCAGCTCTACGACACTGACGCTTCGAAGAGGGCGGCAACTGCACGGTATTTATGTTAGCTAGCTGTAGAAACGTCGAGAACTTACTGAGGCTCGGCTAGCCAATCAAATGCCCCAAACAATCCCTAGCTTCTTCCTCTGCTTGACTTGCTGACCTGTCAGTGGAGGTTTCATGCGCTCTTCTCCAGAATCTCCGCTGTCAGTCGGACAGTGGCAAAGTTCAGTTAATCGGTTATCAAGACGTTGACCGCATCTGCCTTTTATGTTGAATTAGAACTGGGTTTCATGTGTGTAATGTTATGTTTAAGTAGCAATCACACTTCAAGACGTCGAAGCTTTAATGTAGGCTAAAGTAGTTTTATTAGGTGGCCAGGTCGTGGCCAACTGAATGACATCAGCCTGTGAGCCTAAATTATACGAGATAGTTAAAGACCATATAGAGCGCGTATGATTTGGTTACTACCTTTAAGACAACAATCAGTTTAAGCAATCTAACATCAACTGTTCCATACGCAACATCTTTTATTATGCGGTCTGAACCATCACGATTCCCAAATAATTCAGCGCTTTGTCCGAAGGGTGTCGCTATTGAGTAGCCTTGGCCTTTGTTCAAATCAAACGAAACTGTGCTCCAAAATTATATGGAAAGATTGAGTTCATGTGCAGATCAGTCACATGGGTGTGACGGGAGGGGCCTGGCAGTGTGCTGGGCAAAGGCCGGGCAAACACACCAGCAAACATAGACCATTAGCATTAAACGGCAGAGACCAAGTAGGCTACTACCCCCCCCCCCCCCCCCCCCCTCCATGTTTTTGGAAAAATCAACCTTGGTAAAAATCAAGTGTGGCAAATGTGATCTAGAGGAAAAGAGAAAAGGGCCAGTGTCTGAGGGGATGGTGGATACAATGCTTTGGCATGTGTTGGGGATTGGAGGTCTTTGCATGGCACAGCTGATGGAACAACGATAGCCTATAGTGTGTGTGTGTGTGTGTGTGTGAGAGAGAGAGAGAGAGAGAGAGAGAGAGAGAGAGAGAGAGAGAGAGAGAGAGAGAGAGAGAGAGAGAGACAGAGACAGAGACAGAGACAGAGAGGTCCCTGACAAGTGAAGCAAGTGCTGCATTCAAAGAATAGAAAATGCTGATTAGCATGAGCATTAAAATATACATAATACACTATATTGCCAAAAGTATTGGGTCACTTGCCTTGACTCGTATATGAACTTAAGTGACATCCCATTCTTAATCCATAGGGTTTAATATGACATTGGTTTACTCTTTGCAGCTGTAACAGCTTCAACTCTTCTGGGAAGGCTTTCCACAAGGAGTGTGTTTATGGGAATTGTTGACCATCTCCAAAATATCTTGGTAATGCTGAAGCTTTTGGAGTTCTTTTCACTGGACTAAAGGGCCAAACCCAGCTCAGGAATGGCCCGTTCTTGTTCCAACATACATACAGATATGGATGACAGAGTTGGATGAACTTCACTGGCCTGCTCAGACTACTGTCCTCAACCCAGTACACCTTTGGGATGAATTAGAGGAGAGATTGAGAGCCAGTTTCCTTATAACATCAGTGTGTGACCTCACAAGAATGGTCAAAAATTCCCATAAACGCACTCCTAAACCTTATGGAATGCCTTTGCCGAAGAGTTGAAGCTGTTATAGCTGCAAATGGTGGTCTGACATCATATGAAACCTATGGATTAAGAATCGGATGTCACTTAAGTTCATATGCTAGTCAAGAAAAGTGACCCAATACTTTTGGCAATAAAGTGTATTTTGTTCCAATGTATTGACCCTTGTTTGAAATGTTCACTGTTGACTATAGTGCGCTATGTGTAAATTATATCCATATAGCAATATGGTGAGTGGACGAGTGAACATTTCGAACACAAATACATGTTCTCTGTCCTTTCTTACAGCATTACAGCAGTTCAAAGTGCTGATATGTTCACAGTGATTTTTAAAATGAGCAGTCGGACACCAAGAGCAGACTTAGGGCTACATAATGGTCTCCTTCCCAACAGGCTTTGCAAAAGTTCCGTCCTGGCTTGTTATGAGACAAGGTGTCGGCAGCATTGCTGGGCTGGGCCGTTAGAGCCGGTGCATTGGAACCTCATTCCTCTGCTGCCATAAACTGTTAGTTACACATTCAGTACAGTATACTGTCAACTGCACTGAAACCTAACCTCGGTGGCTTCTGTTCCTGTTCAAAGAATAGGAAGGTGTGCTTAATAACAAGAGGGCATATTGTGTTATGGGCGTGATTGAAAGTCCTTTATGCAAGAAAGATCAACAAGAAAACAAGCTAATTCTCTGGAGAAGAGAGGGTTTCCTCAGGGAAGGAAATAGCCCGACGGGCATCAAGGAGACAGTGTTATGGCACATGATTGTATGGCCCTGGAAAGCCAAAACTGGAACTGCCTATTTAACCAACACAACTTACTCTCACAGGCAGGATCTTCAATGTCATGGGCTGCTTTTGGCAGAGCATAGTGGGCGTAGCCTATAATGTAGCATGCTTTGAGTGCTATATGTTGTTGTTGTTGTTGTTAATGTTAATGCTGTACAGAACAGACTGACTTCACTCTCTCGACAATCCTCTGGGTTTACAGAAAAAGAGAAATTCTACTGATTTTTTTTTTTTTTTTTTAACTGTTAACAGGTCTCCTGTGATACCACTCATGATTACCAAACAGATTCCCAGAAGTGCAACTCTTCCTCTCTGCAATCATGGAGGTATGCAGCACTGGG
This sequence comes from Sardina pilchardus, assembly GCF_963854185.1. Taxonomy (NCBI): domain Eukaryota; kingdom Metazoa; phylum Chordata; class Actinopteri; order Clupeiformes; family Clupeidae; genus Sardina; species Sardina pilchardus. The sequence goes on from NC_085012.1 coordinate 14,346,691, forward strand.
CACACTCTCAGCCAGCCTGTTGCATAACTGTGTGGCCCAACATGTTCATATATGCACACAAACAAAGAAACTCCAAGGCACTCCCGATTGAAAAAGTTTAAAAAGCCTTTATTGTTATGGCTTGGTCATATTAACCTTTTAAAAACTCTGACTCGTTTCGGCTACGTGCCTTCTTCCGGGAGTACCATAACAATAAAGGCTTTTTAAACTTTTTCAATCAAGAGTGTCTTGGAGTTTCTTTGTTCGTTGGCATTCAGTATCCCATCCAAAACATGGTCTAGCACTGACGTGTTTATACAAGAAAATGAAAGTTAAGCACTCCTTTTGGCCATTGGCATGAGAATGTTGCTTTTACACAAGTATTCAGGATAGGAGGACAACATCTCTTTGTATTAGGCTTTAACAACACAGTAATCCAACAATCATATCACACAAAACGTGTTATAAATATTCATCAGAGGTCAAAAGTGCTTCCATTTTTTTGTTACATTCAGTTACAACACAGCAGATTCTCTAGGCAACTCCAAATCTGATACACTTAAAAAAAAAATGGAAAAGCCCATTGTGTTAATACTGTATATCCAACGTTTACAAATATAAGCAGTCAGTCACACACAAAATATGTTTTTTTGTGATGCTTATCTTTTGCTATAAGGACACGTACCAGCAGATACAGGGATAGTTTCTACCCGCAAGTAATCAGAATGCTGAATCATCCTTGGAAATCCCCACATAATAGCACTTGGTGTTTTTTGTTGTTGTTGTTGTTGTTGTTGTTGTGTTTTTCCCTCCTTCTCTCTCCATCCATCCTTTTTTTTAGTATCTACTTATTTATTTTTTGTTTCCTTTTATTTATTCTTGAAGTTGACATGGACATTTGAGCACAATGAATTTCAATGCTGATAAATGCTTATATGTACATGACAATAAACTTGAACTTGAACTTTTTAATCAACATGGAAGAGAGAGAAGTCTATAATATACCCAGATCACCAGGTCTGAATACATGTCTAAAGTGACTGACATGTATCTGATAAAGAAATGGCTGGCACCAGCCCATTCCCTTACAATTCCACCTATGACGTTAATTAGAATAATAAATATATTGTCTAGTGCTGTGCTGATAGGAAATCTACTGTAAGCGAAAGTGTAAATTTGAAATCGTATTGTGTTTCAGAACTGATGTTTAACAAAGCATTAGGGTGGTATAAGGTATTCTCATGTTGCTCATCTTTTTCGGCCGATTCCCTTTCAGGGGTATTGTGTCCCCGGCAGGACGCTATAAAAGGGCCCTGGAGAAGCAGACAGTCTGGTGGAGCAGGACACAGGAGCGCAGGGGATCCGTCTGTTGCTGAGCTCTCGGGATTTCTCCCCTTTCAACACTCATGGTAAAGTGCTCCTCTCTAAGGGCTCTCTATACAGGTCTCCATCAACATGTCTGTTATAGTGGCATAAAAACAGTATTTTAATTTAATATTAAAGAGTATGTATGTATAGGCATATACATATTTTTATATTAACCATTGTATTTTGATATTAGCATTTAATGTATTACATATTACATGAAAAGGAGATCCATGGTGTATGAGATGATTTATTGATTGGCGATTACAGTAGCTCGTTATCATGTAAAAGGTGTTTTTTGGCACTTGTTGACAGGACATCATGCGGCCGTCTCTGTTGGTCTGTTTTTTGGGGTTCATTGTCTTCTGTCGAGCTCAAGACACAACCCTCATAAAGTGCGCCACAAACACTGTGGACTACCGACAACCCAGTGAGTCAAACTTCTCTGCGTCTCTGGACCACTCTTGGTACTGTATATCTATGTCCAGCTGGACACGAGGGCAGATATATTGTATGTTTATATTGTATTTATGTACTGTATGTATAGCAGAGTATGGTATAAAATGTCTCTACAGCTGCAAAAGTGACATTTCTGTGGGTTGTGTTTTGTTTGTGTTCGTCATCTATTTTGAGATGACTAAACATGCTTCTCTTGCATCTGAATAGAATAGTTCATAGTGTGTCATACTGTGTCATACAGGAAACTCTGATGTCTCGGTGGAGTGTGGGACCGATAAGATGTACTTGAGTATTCTGCTGTGTCCTATATACTTTGGTGGGTACAACGAGACCCTCATGGCGCTCAACGGCAAGTTCGATCAGCCAGAGTGCCTGGGCACCGCTGACCTGGATGCCGCCTCTCCACTCCTCAACTTCAGCTTTGCGATCAGTGAACAGGGCGTAAACATCTGCGGTAACAAACTGAAGGTACCGGGCCACTGAGTGTGTGTGAGTGTGTGTGTGTGTGTGCGCGCACGCATGTGTGTCACTTTCTTTCTGCATGACTGAGCCTGTATTTAGAATTTCAAACACCCTCAAGGCAATTTGTAGGTGGTGGATTGAGAAGACAAAACTATTGTGCATGTAATTTTCAAAGCATCATTATTTACTCATTATTTCAAGCTATCTTAAAACTTCACTGTAAATATACGTCAGTACTGTATGGATGTCAGTACTGCATGGATGTCAGTACTGCATGTAAATGTCAGAACTGTGTAGGAGGCCCATGGTAGAGTATCCCGTATGTCCACATATCGACTAACTGATGTCCTGACAGATCTTCGATGGAGCTGGGACAGGGATATTTTCCCAATACTCCAGTGTGCAGCACGTCAACATCTCTGGGATCGTCAACTCACTAGACCCCACCGCCGGAACCATCACCTATAAGGAGGAGGTCATGTACCTGTTCTCCTGTGAATACCCGCTGCAATATTTTGTCAACAACACAGAACTAAGTGTGTGAGTAGAGCCAGATCTGTGTGTGTGTGTATGTGTGTGTGTGTGTGTGTGTGTGTGTGTGTGTGTGTGTGTGTGTGTGTGTGTGTGTGTGTGTGTGTGTGTGTGTGTGTGTGTGTGTGTGTGTGTGTGAGAGTGTGTGTGTGTGTGTGTGTGTGTGTGTGTGTGTGTGTGTGTGTTAGAGAGAGAGACTTATTCAGAGGGGGAGTATGAGTATATGTTTGTGTGACTCATTAGCACATGCATGTCTCTAACAGGTCAGGGGTAAGTCTTGCTGTTAAGGACAACAATGGCAGCTTCATTAGCACACTGAGCATGTCACTGTTCAAGGTAAGACTAATGTGTGTGTTTGTGTGCGCGCGCGTGTGTGTGTGTGTGTGTGTGTGTGTGTGTGTGTGTGTGTGTGTGCGCGTGCGTGTGCGTGTGCATGTGCATGTGCCCTTGCGTGTGTGTGTGTGTGTGTGTGTGTGTGTGTGTGTGTGTGTGTGTGTTTGTGTGCGTATGTGTGTCTATTTCTAGACCTTAAGAATGCTGATAACTCTAGAAAGTGAACTGGCATAAAGTGTGTGTTCTGAAACACAGGATCAAGATTACACACAACCCATGTCGATGCCACCGAATGGCATCCAGCTGAAAACCCGAATCTTTGTGGAAATCAAGGCCACTAATCTCACAGACAGGTGAGTCTGTGACTGTGCTTTTAGTTGAGAAGCCATGAAGTGTCAAGTGACTCAAACTCACCTTGACAGATGTCAATCAATCATCCCACTGACAGGTTCAATGTTCTCCTGGACCGCTGCTATGCCAGTACCAGCCCTGCCCCCTCAAATAGCACATACTACGACCTGTTTGTTGGGTATGTATGCCAGGCTGCATTCACAAACGTCTTCCTGTTGTGGGACTGCGGGCACTATGGGCACATTTACATGTAAAAAGGATTACTGGCAGAGATCGGGTAACTGGGAAAAAAATAATGACAGAAACCTAGAAACCAGATTTTTCATAAACCAATAACGGCAGTAAACCAATAATGAGTATTGGTTTATTCCTTCAGCACTTGAATAACCAGATAGCTACAGCAAAAATGATCTAAATAATAATATGTTTTTTTACTGTGCATGTAAACGCGCCCACTGATCATGGATGATTTCTGGGTCACGGGTGAAGAACAAGTCAAGACCCGCTCAATATTGAGTCCTCTGACTCAATATTTGTGGAACAGTGGTGTCGCCTCTGTCTGACAATCAGCTGACTTGAATTCAATTCCTGCTCTTGCACGTTTGTGTCGCAAAAGCGTCAATTTCGGAGGTGTAAAAGTCCGGCCCCAGAAAGTAAAAGCCCTGCCACATTTTTGTTCCAACCATTCATTTGATTCAAATTGGCACAGCTCTTAAAAGTCTTAAAACTCTTTTGGAAATCAGTTAATTAGTAATCACCTGTGTTAAGTGGTAGAACCGATACATGGCAGGACTTTTACTCTCTGAAGCCGGACTTTTTACACCTCTAGTCAACTTTAACTTTATCAGTCGATATTCAAGTACAGAAGTACTGAACAAATAGGCTGAGTGAAACTGAATTGAATTGAACTGAATTGAGTGTAACTAAATTGAATTGATGTGAATTGACACCTGTTGAGCGAGTTCTGCTGTCTGATTACAGTTGTAGCAGAGATACACAGACAGTGGTGGGCCTGAACGGAGTCTCTCAGAAGGCCCAGTTCTCCTTTGAGGCGTTTCGCTTTACGGAGCACAAGAACAAGACCATCTCCACCTTCTACCTGCACTGCCTCACCCGGCTTTGTGAGAACGCCACCTGCGCCTCCATGCTGCCGGTAAGGCACCACATCCACCACAGCAGTTGCCATAGTGACTCATGATGAAGGTCTCTGATGGACTCTGATGAAGGTCTCACTGACTGAAACGTATCATTAATAAACTGGTTCATCCATTGAGTAAGTAGCATTGCACTTGAAAACGAAAATATTACTTAGGCCGATGGGCTTTATACGACAATGGACAGATGATCAACAGTAACGTAATCAATCACGTTAGCAAAGGCATTTTTTTCCCTGGTTCGTTTGAAACACAACCCATAATCACAGCCCAATAGAGCAGTATCAGACTCAAATTCTGACTAGAATTTTGAGTATCACAACGTCAGGCTGGGGGTTTTTGTGTGGTTTTGTAAATGAGTTTCAATTGGTGAGAGCTGACACCGATCCGCCAGAGCAAATTCAAATGTGTGGTCAGGTTCGTCTGACTGTCAGGCTATAAGGACATAAAAAAGATGTATTCTGATTAATATAACTGGGCTGAATGACTGTCTCTATTCTTAGACCTGCACCTCGAGAAGAAGAAGGGAGGTGGAGTCTGTTTTGGTCAATAGAGAGAGGAGGGAGGCAGAGTTTGAATCTGATGTAGCTATGGTGACATCTGGGCCCATCTTCACAAGAGTGGACAGCGGTGAGAGAATTATAGAGCAAAAAGCTAAAAATCTAACTGATGAAAATATTGACATTTTCTGTTTCATAAATTGTGTTTTAAAGGGTTGTTTATTGTTAAATAAATGCCACTTGTCTATATTTGTTTATGTTTACCAGCGTCTCCAACGAATGCAATGGTGCAAGGTGAGCTGTGCTGTCATGACCCTTTTCACACCCTACATTTCTCTACCATGCGTCCATGAAGATAAATTCATTTTCATTACATTGTCTTAATGTAGGCTATTTATATCTTAAAACAATCAATAATATCTCAAGGTAAAAAAATGTAGTAGCCATGGCCTCCTTCAGGCACTCTCGCACTGAGCCAAGGAATTAGTTTAGTTATAAATACCCTTTATTTAAAGAATATCTCAAGGTACTTTCCAGAGTCCAGAGGTTGAATCGCATAGAGCGAGTATTTGGGCGACGGTGTTCGGTCTAACACTAAGCACTGTTATGGCCTTCTCTGCTTCTTCAGCCTCAGGCTCCACCCACTCCGCCGGTGATCTGACAGGAGTGGCCGTCACCGCGGGGATCCTGTGTGCCGCCTGTGTTGGCATGGCAGCCATCATCGCGTTCCTGGTGAAGAGGAGGATGACACGCTGATCCTGCCAGGGGTGCCTTAGCACAGTTTACCACCTTGCAAGTTACTTAAACATTCAACATTGATTAAACATTCAAAATGTAAATAACCGTGCAACACTCAAATTTGGTTTAGTTTGGTTTAAACTAGATTGGTTTAGTTTTGGTCATGAGATCAGTTGGTGAAGAAGCATAATAGCCAGAAGTGTAAAAGTCTGGCTTCAGAAAGCATAGCCTACAACATTAATTTACCCTATTCTCTTTATTTTCTGGAGTCAGTTAGTGTACTGATCCAGTGTTGTTTTTTTACGTTTTTTGATTGTTGGTTTTAATTACCCTGGAAATACAGAGTGTTTACTAGAGCATAGTTTGAATTTGCTCAGCGAAGTGTTTTAGTGTATCTGATATAGACGGGCCAGAGGTGAAAAACGCAACAGATGACGACAGTGCTAAAACATCAAAGTCCGGAATCAGTCAGTAAACATTGGCTGTAGTGTTATCCAATTGTGTGCAGTGGTATTTTCAAATGCATGCTTGGTGCCACCCCTCAAATTGAACCATTACTCATAGCCAGACCATAAATCTTTCAAGATTTGGGTCTGGATTTCCAGGCTAGGTTTTAAATGGAAAAATTAATGATCGAATCATACACAGACTCACATTAGTCTCTATATTGCACAGTTGGCTTGTATGCCATGAAGTCAGCTGGTAGAGAGGCATAATGGTTATATAGGCTAAATATAAAAAATAACTAAACAATTGTGTTGTTTTATTAAAAAAAAAAAAAAACAAGCCTTGCGCAATGTGAGGGATGTTAGTCTCTATATTGCGCAGTTGATTGCACTCTGAATGTTACCAGAGTTGACCAGCCATGGAAGGTGACGACTGCTGAGGTCATGTTCAGAACTACTTGAGCTTACTTTGTATTATCATTACCTGTTCATATCTTGTCTAGTGTTATGTTTGTCTATAGTGTTCAATGTGATCCAGTGGTTTGGAGATTGTTTTAGAGATGCATTATGTGAGTGGTGAGATGCTGCAGTCAGCGCTGCTCACCTGACAAAATAAATATTCACATTCCGCTGTGCTTTACTGGAGGAGGGTTTACTCTCACACTCTTAAAAAAGGGGTTCTTGGGTGTTATATAGAACCACACAGACTTTAAAGAACCATTTAGGGGTGCCATATAATATATGAAGGTATAGAACTATTTTTGGTTCTATATAGCACCTTTTTTTAAGAGTGCATGGGTTATTTACATTATTATTATTTATGCTCCAACTTATAACCAGCACTATATTGCCTGTTTACCTGGGTTTTGTTTTTTAAAAAATGTAAACAAATATAAGATGCATGCATGGGTCAATTAAAAAGTGTTTGTATGTAAGTTGTTGTGTTATGTCATAAGTGGGGTGGGACACTAATCTGCAGTTAGTCTCAAGTCCTGGGATGGGATGTGATGTGACCCACCTCATGAGCCTCTCACGAAAACTCCTCCTCATATGGCAGTGTTTGTGATTAACACATTGTGGTATATCTTACCAACCTGTAGGGATCGCTATGATATTTTAATGAGTTGGATAAGGACAAGTGCACAATGTAAAGTAAGAAGTGAAGTGAAGAATGAGTTACTGTAATGTGTACAACTGCTCTGTGTGCTTACTAACTACTTACAATACAGAGAGAGAGAGAGAGAGAGAGAGAGAGAGAAAGAAAGAGAGAGAATTCCAAAACCATTAGCTGTACATTAATGCATTGACATCAGACACAGAGTGCTGCACGGAAATCACACCACTAGTAAACATAATTAAATCATAGGTACAGTATGTTCAAAAGCTTACCACTGTAAAATTATCCTTATGATTAACTAAGTATAACTGCAGTATACAGTAAGCAAGTCACATTGGGTGGTAAAATGTGATGACTGAGGCAGTCAAAGGGGGGTAGCCTGCATGGTGCAAGGACACAAGCACCATAGAATGCAGTTACCAAGCAAACATAGCCTACACACACACACATTCAAGACTCTTCATTAGAACTTCATATTCAATTTCTGTGTCTTTCCTCTATTTCCCCAAACTTATATATTTGACGTTAAGTTTGTGAAGGTGTGTCCGTTAAAGGTTCCTTAGCAGATTCCAAATAGGACCAAGAGTTTTGTGAGACCAACAGTTCTGTGAGACTCACAAGTAACTGTGAGACCAACTGACAGAATTCAGTGCAGCCTGAGAAAAGAATCCTAGTATATGATTGGAATCCGATGGCATGTGAATGAAATCCTACATATAGCACACAAGTCCCCAAGGGGCATGATGCATGAGGTGGACAGTAGAGCTCCTTTTGTATTCCCTTGCAATACTTTCGAGGGAGCAGGAAACTTCTTATGAGAGACCACAGATGTATTGTGAGGGAGCTCAATAGAAGCTCAGAAATAAATTCCCACCCAAATAATAATAAAAGTCCCATTATGTCTCTTTGGGAGCTCTGTAAAATTTGATGACTGGTCAAATGTGAAACTAGTCCACATGGACCTTATGTCCTGAGTAATGATCTGATGCTCAAGAACATTCAAGACTTTTTTATATATATCTCTTGGGAATCTTTTCTGCCTTTAATGTCATCACTTTGTTGTGTCCAGGAATATGGAGGGCTCTGCCCATTTTAATGGTTCCTGTTATTAATATCTTCCTAGTTTTTATTAGGGATATTATTTCTATTTTACAGGTCAACCCAGATCAAATTCAGCGTATTTGTGTTGTGTCTGTTGAAGTGCCTTCTTATCCATGACAACCTGTTCCAACTGGCAGCCAATTTGGTCTGAAATTGAGGTCAGGTTTGTTTGGAGGATGACCAAATATACCACAAAGGCACACAGTGTCCCTAAAATCTAAAGGGAATTGAATTAGGCGATGTGCTTGCCAAAGGCAGCATAATATTGCCCTAATTTCATTCCTTTCTGAATTTTCTGTTGCATTGCTGTTTGCGTCCTGTAGGTGGGGCTAATGGCCAGGGCCTTCAGTAATGCAGCTCCAGACAGAGGGTGGCTTTGGTGTGAGTGCATGTGATACAGATGAGAGTCAATGCCCTTAGAAAAGTAGCCTCTAGAGAGGAAGGATGTAGCACACATGAGGAACAGAGATTGAGATCCACACACGTCACACACACATCACACACTCACACTCTTCATTGGGGAGAAACATGCGGGGTTCGGATCATGGCATAGACAGATTGAGGGAAGATCTGTCCTGAAATCAAGTCTCCCACTTGAAAGTGCAAAGAAGTAATAAATCCACAAAATCCACATTTGAGTCTTTTAATCCTCTATACTCAATCGCCAACGCCAACTGTCAGTGCACAGAAATATGCATGCAGGGGCATTGTTAATGACCACAACCCAAATTCAGTGTATGCATCCATAGGCACTGGTAATGACCACTTCTTAAAGAGATGCATCCATAGGCACTGGTAATGACCACTTCTTACAGAGATGCATCCATAGGCATTGGTAATGACCACTTCTTAAAGAGATGCATCACTAGAAATGACCACTCCTTAAAGAGATGCATCCATAGGCATTGGTAATGACCACTTCTTACAGGGATGCATCACTGGTAATGACCACTTCTTAAAGAGATGCATCACTGGTAATGACCACTTCTTAGAGAGATGCATCACTGGTGATGACCACTTCTTAAAGAGATGCATCACTGGTAATGACCACTTTGTAAAGGTGTGCACATAGGCACCGGAAATGGCCACTTCTTAAAGAGATGCATTCATAGGCACTGGTAATGACCACTTCTTGAAAATATGCATCCAGGTACACTGCCAATGAGCAGTGGTCAGATCAGGTGGATACATACAGGCACATGCATCAGTGGTCAGACACATACATTCAGACACATGCATCCTGTAAAGCATACAGCCAATACCACAGTGGCACACCTGAACTATTAGAGAGAGTTTTAGCAGGCAAAGCTTTAATTAAACTGCAGTTAAATACGAGTCAGATTAGCTTTCTGTGTGCTTTCTGTGTATGTAAGATGAGTTTAGCGCAGGCATTAGTCTTTTGGTTGTTTGTTTAAAAACAAAAAAAAAAAAACGTTGTTTGTTGGTTATTTATTTGTTTGCGTGTGTCATCAGAACTCTGAGGGGCAGCACGTCCTCCACCCATTCAGTTGGGGAATCCATCATCCGCTCCCACAGCGCCACCTCCAGGCCAGTGGAGTCCATCCAGTCCACCAGCGCACCGTAGCTCTTCCCTGCAAAAGATGACAGGAGATGTCCCCATCAGGGCATATTCCACCCATCCCCTCCCTCTCATTTCCATTTTTTTTTTCTCAGGACAACTATTTTCAAATATCTATTATCATTGATATTTATTAAAGAAGGAAACCATCAGTACAATGGCAATGCTAAAGTTTATGCATTCATTAAGAAGATTCTGATCATAGCAATATTCTTCACGTTATGCCCTGCTACATGGACATGTGCTTCTACACATTGACCAGAGGGGGCACACTCGCTCTCCAGTCTTACCAGTGCCCAGTCCGAGCCTCAAGCCTCCCAGGAAGTGATTGGCCAGCCGGTCCCGGTCCCAGGCAGTGAGCTCGACACAGGCTTCTTTCAGGTCCTCTGGCTGGAAGCCGTCGTACACCATGGTGTGGTTGAAGACAGGGCAGTCCGTCCGCTTCAGAACCCGTGTCTTCTGGCGACTCTTCCTGCTTGTGTCAGGCAGCACAAAACTGCACGAGGAAGAGGAGGAGGAAGAGAGGGATGATGAAGAGATAGAGAGGAAGAGGGGATAGAGATGGGAAGAGGAAGAGATAGAGAGGAAGAGGGGATAGAAGAACAGACAACAGATCGCAGCTGTAGGAGGCTCTTTTTTTTCCAGAGAAAAGATCCCTGCCAACAATCCAAGCCCACGCCCATTCAACAGGGCACTCATGTTCCCATCCACTGAACTACAGTCAGTCACAAAATAAACATTCTACTCATCCTACATAAAAGAATAAGTGTAGGTGTCGTCTCATTTCTGTGACTGGAATGCAGGGGATGATATTCTAGAAGTTTGAATACAATAGCGTTCCACTTGAATACAGAACACAGTGCACAGTAGCTCACCACTTCACATAGGGGTCGATAGTCGCTCCTCGGACAAGTGGGAGATTCTTGCAGTCTTTCACCCAGATGTGAACTTCACCAGAGTTTGAGGGCGTTTTGGCTGAAAGGCAGAAAGGGAGAGTCATGGAAGCTGTCTGACCTGCCGCACTACTGTACATACAATACAGTCACAGCTGTGCTCCATTCACCCTGAAACACAGACTGTGGTGCTGGCGGCGACCAAAGGACCACTCAGTACTTTCAGACAGGTGGTGCTTATGACAGCTGATACTAGGGTTGGGGTCGGCCCTAACCTGCCACAAGTGACAATGAATGATGCTGTGTGATAGTAGGCCTTTCTGTGTGTGGTATCAGTGCTGTAGCAGGAGACCTGATAATTGGTGTGTGTATAAGTATCTTACAGTAAGACATCTGGGGCAGGTAGCGAATGGCCAGTCTCATCTCCCCTCTGTACTCTGTGGGATGAGTGCTGGATGTCGTCTACACAAAAAAACATGTCACGTTTACTTTTACTGAAGTGATACAGCTCAAAATAGAATGAATAGCATGTCCTGAGTTATTTCCTCATGTTTTTTTTTTTAAATGAAAAATTAAAAAATAAATAAATGAATAGAATCAGAATTACTGTCCAAACACCTAAACCAAAAGACTCAAACTGCCATAAATGCATAATAATAATTAACATAATGTAACAACAACAATGACACAAAATAGTAGGCTACACATGTAACAAGTTCAATTTTGCTACTAGTCAAAATTATTGGCATCGATATTGAACATTCACTGCATCCATGAAGCTGTAAAGCAGGAGGAGCTCTTTGTGCTGATCTCACCCTGGCTTTGAGGGACATGTAGTTCATCTGGGTGTTGTTGAAGTCCCACACAGACAGGTCCATCTCCACCTCACCTAAGAAGCTGTTCTTCCCAAACGTGTCATGGTGCCATACAGACAGGTTGAGCACCTGGCTCTTCAGGTAATCTATTCGGACCCGATACTGCAGAGGAGAGACAGGTAGGGAGTGAATCACCTGAGTTATTTCATCTCTTTTCATCAGATCTTGTTTGTGTGTTTGAAGGTTGGGGGTTGAGGAGTTTGGCTCCTCTCATTCAATTTCTCACCCGAAGAATCTCATTGAACAAGGGGTTAACCGTCTTCTTCTTCACAGATGTCTTGCGTTTGCCAAGGCCGGCTTTGTCAGGTATGAGATAACTCTTCACGTATCTGAGCAGGGGATGATGAAGAACTTGTTATTGTTTTGTACCTACTTTACCTGTTTATTACTGTGGTACAAAGTCAAGGAAAGTAACATTTACGGGTCGGAGCGGTTCCTCTTGGAATCAACTACGGCCAGGTTCTTGCACTGCACCACGAAGATGTGGAACTCCTTCAGCTTCTGCACGTAGTTGAGTGTGAACTGGATGGTACCCTGGACTTCAACTCCACCAAAGTCCCCACTGCACACACTCATAACACTCCCGCTTACCTGCCAGGGAAAAGCACTCCGGTAACATATGGAAAGATCACAGTTAAGTGGCTCAATTTAAAAAACATTTTTTTCTGTTAATATTTTTCAATTTCTGTTCATATTTAAGGCCTAATGTCAAGGATGAAATCTAAGGAGTGAGCTGACAGAGGGGATTACACCAGTCAAGAGTATTAGGGGTGAGCTGGTGTGTGAGGGAGGTATCAGGGGTATTAGTGGTGCATTGAGGTGTGGCAGTGACAGTGACAGTGTAAAACTCAAACCAGTGAGGGGTGTGTGTGTGTGCCAGTGTTGTTAGTAGTGCTGTGTGGCAGCATGAGTGTTAAACTCTGAGTGGTAAGGGGTGTGTGTGTCTATGAATATTAAATTCGGAGAAGTGAGGACTGAATTTGCGCTTGTGTGTGATTGTGTGGGGGGGGGCGACTGCTAAACTCGGAACTAAGAGGGGTGTGTGAGAGTGATGTTATTATTTGTGTGAGGTGACTGTGACTGCTCAACCAGGAGCGTGAGGCCTGAGTGTGTGTGAGTGGTGTTAGTAGTAGAGTGTGACAGCGTGACTTAAACTGTGAGCGGTGCAGGAGCTCATGCAGACATACGGACGAGACAGACGCCATGCCAGAGGAACCGCTGAGGTTAGTGAAGGACACGCCCACTCTTTGAGGCCGACGCCCTCTTAAGCTGCTCTCCACTGAATCACTGTCATCTGAGGCCTGGACAGGAAAACACACACACACACACGTATGCTACAGCCCACACACACTTTTACACACACACATAAACATACACACACACACACACACACACACACACACACTCCTGTTGCACAGACACTCACTCACACACAAGCACACACACGCACACACATGCACACACACACACGCACACACACTCCTGTGGCACAGACACTCACTAACACACACAAACACACGCACGCACACGCACACATACACGCACACACACACTCAGGTGGCACAGAGGCCTCACTGTGCGTCAGAGCAGCTGGGGATCGGGTGAACGTACATCCTCCTGCAGGAACGAGGGCACTGACTTGCTCATCCTCCTCATGTGCTCCGACTCCGAGAAGGAGGAGGTCAGGGTGGAGGCGGACGGGGAGGCTGAGGAAGAGGAGGGGGAGGAGGAGGAGAAGATAGAGAAGGAGGAGGAAGGGTTGGAGGAGAAGGAAAAAGAGCAAGAGGAGGAAATGGAGGAGGAAGATGAGGATGGTGAGGAGGAAGTAATTGAGGTGGAAGATGAGGGACAGGAGGAGATGGAGGGGGAGGCAGAGGAGGGAGATGATGAAGATCAGGAATAGGAGGAAGAGGAGAGATGGAGGAAGATGAAGGAGGAGGGAGACAGAGGAAACAATGAACTAGGATTATGATTATGGTGGTCAGGTCATGCCTGTGGAATGGTATTTGGTCTGGTCTGAGTGTGTGCGAGAGAGAGAGAGAGAGAGAGAGAGAGAGAGAGAGAGAGAGAGAGAGAGAGAGAGAGAACTCTACTCAGTTTGTCATAAAGTGCTAATGGGACATGTGCATTCTGAGGCCTGGTGCTAACGGTTAAGGAGCGTATGTGTGTGTGAGTGTGTGTGTGTGTGTGTGTGTGTGTGTGTGCTTACCATCGCCACTACTGTGCATGAAGATGCTGGCCTTCTCACTTTCCCTCTCTGGCCCTGCGGGGGGAAGCACATGGGATTCACACGACACTCGCACCACACAGGTGTGCCGGATACCTGAGTGCTTTATTATCGACCACACAATAACGCTCACACAAATGCTGGACAAAGCCAGGAGATACCATCAAAGCAGGCTCCGGAAGACGGAGACGAAACTTCAGCATTGGTGTATGTGTGTGTGTGTGTGTGTGTCTGTGTGTGTGTGTGTGTGTGTGTGTGTGTGTGTGTGTGTGTCTATGTCTGTTGTGACGGCTCACTAGAATGTATGTGGCTGACCACTCAGCCCATCTATGCAAACATTTCTATACAATCTTTTCAATCCCTGTCAACTCCCTGGATACTCCATTACAAGTCTTTCAGCATGTCTCAAGTGATTATGTATGTACACAGAGGAATTTCTATACCTCTGAAATAACTAAGTATGTCCACAGGGAATTTTCCTCGCTTCTCAAATGACTGGATATGATATTACTGAAGCTTTAAACGACTTCTGAGTCTTCCAAATGAGTATGCTACAGAGATAATGACTGGTTCTTTTAATGACTGTATCCTAACCTCATGTCATGTCACTCTGTCTGGCTACTTGTTTGTCTGGTGCTGAGGCAGCCTCTGTCTCACCTGTTGCCGCGGTGATGTCTTCCAGGCTCTTGGTGAAGGTAGGCCGGATCCCTGCCCTCCTAAGGGCCCTTTGAACTGGACCGTCAAGATCCTCCTCACCTGGGAGACGAGGTTAGACAACATCAACAAACAAACAAATAAACAAATAAATAACAGACATAAGCCACCACAAGACCACAAGAACTCCCAGGGAGCATATGAGGACAAGGTATAAAGGGTAAAAGAGGCATATGATACCACTGAACAGAGGAACTTTAATCTGGATTTATTCTTCCCGTGTGACTTCAATAAGAACACGAGAAGCTTGTTGTCTGTTGTCAGTAAAAATTCAGGGAATGGGGAGGCATTTGCAGAATTTGTGTTAGTTGTGTATTTTGCACCAGTTAGACGAAAACAAGAAAACAAGCGGTAGTGCTTTTATACAGCATACATTACATACACATAAAACAATACACTTAGACAACTCAAACCTGTTTTTGTGTTTTTGTGTTTGTGTGTGTGTGTGTGTGTGTGTGTGTGTGTGTGTGTGTGTGTGTGTGTGTGTGTGTGTTTAACAGTTACAAACAATGTCTATTTGTGGTGATAAACAATGTTTGAGTAATGTTGGTGATAAACAATGTTGGAGTATATAAAAAGTATAGCTTTATTCTTTGTATATCTCCTTAAATACTGTATATTACAGTTACATTTGGGAAGCGTAAAATGTCCTACAGGAGAAAGTGTCTTACAGTCTAAAGTGTCCTACAATAATGTAAAGTGTCCTACAGTGTACAGTGACCTACAGTATAGTGACCTATAGTAGTGACCTTCAAAGTAAAGTGGCCTACATTGTTAAGTGTCCTACAGTGTAAAGTGCCCTACAGTATAAAGTGTCCTACATTGTAAAGTGTCCTACAGTGTAAAGTGTCCTACATTGTAAAGTGACCAAGAGAGAGGAAACTCTTACACTTGGAGTTTTTCCGTGAGGACGTCCAGCTCCCTGAGATGCTGCTCCTTGGAGACTCCTGGTTGAACTCCTCATTGGTTGGTACACTGTAAGTGGGGCGTGGCCCCAGGCTGCCCCTCCTCCCGCCCACCTCCTCTGTCCCGACGGGCGTGCTGGACCGGGCCGGACAGCCACTGTGGCTCCACTCGCAGCCCTGTTGGTCAGAGAAGGACGTGCACACCTCCTCCTGCGGCTCTGGGGGCGGTGCTGCCGCTGGGCACGTGCCTGTCTTGTCCGGGATGCCCAAGTAGTGCTGGTAGTCCCGTGGGATGAAGGAGCGCGCCAGCGGCTGCGAATCGCTGTCCTCGTACGTCCGCGACGGCCGCCTCTCATTAGATGGCCGCCTCTCGTTCAGCTTCTCCCTGCTCCTCCCCACCTCGGACGCCTTCTTGGCGAAGCTCAGGCCAAACTCTGGCATCTTCTTGGGCTTTGTGGAGCTTAGCTCTTGGCCCCTCTTTGAGGGCTTGGGCGAGGTCTGCTCCTCGTCCTCCCTGACGGCCAGGGAGTACATGCTACTAGCCCTGCGCATGCTGCCAGCTCTTTCGTTCAGGTTCCCTGTGCTGGTTCTGCGTGGCTGCTGACCCGATCGATTCTTCAGGCCAAGGGCGCTGCTGAGGGACACCTGCTCCGAGTTCCGGCGGGACTGATGTTGAGGCGCTGTCTTTCGATTCTGCTCTGGTTCCACACTGGAGGTTCTGTGGCTTGACTTGCCTGACCTGCTGTCTACCGAGGCCCTTCGGCTGCTGGTGCCACCTTCATCCCTGCTTTTGTGTCGGCTCTTCAGTGAGGGGGAAGCGGGGTGTTCTTCTCGATTGGCTGAAGATGCTTTGCTGTGCCAGCTCTCTTCCCTGGGCCTTCCATAGGACTTATCCGACATCTCGTCTGACACTCGGTATGAGGAAGTTGAGTTGGGGTTGGGCTTCCACTGTTGTGGGGAAGCCGCCCGTGGAGCTCCAGCCATTTCGTGAGGCTTTGCTGGGGGGCTTTTGGACCCTTGGAGCCTGTCCTTGGATGTTGGGGACTTTGATCTGGTTTGCACTGTGGGAGATCCTGACCAGAAGGTTTTGAGACTCCTAAAATTGGTGTCTCCTGGAGCTGGTTTCTCAGTCTTATCTTTCATAGTGAAACCGGAAAAGCTGTGCTCTTCTGAGGCATCATCGAAATCATCGTTGAAACTGAGGCCCATGGATCTCAGGTCAAAAGCAGACTTAGTGAACCTTTTATTCAGAGAGGAGGAGCCAAAGGACTGGTTCGACTTGCTCTCTGTGTCTCTTGATCTGCCACTATAGAGTTTGGATTCACCTACTTCACTCTCCCAAAAAGACTTGAGCTGCTTTAACCTCTCTCTCCGGTTCTCTAAAAGCTGGGTGTTCTGCTTGGCCGGCAACACTGGACTTGAAGGAAGAACCGGGGTGCTTGTTCTTGACAGAGATCTCGATCCAGGTGGCGTTTCCTCATCACGTTCTTCAGCTTTCGGGACTGCTTCTGGACGGGCTGAGGGAGCAGGAGGCTCATTGGCCGTACGGGAGTACTTAATGGCATCTCCACTTTTCATCCCATCTTCAGTACGGGGGTAGTTCATGGCATCTTCACTTGTGGAGGTATGGGAGTACTTCATGGTGTATCCACTTGCAGGGGCATGGGAGTACTTTGTGGTGTCTTCGCTTAAAGGGGTATGGGAGTACTTCATGGCCTCTTCACTCACCCTCTTTGCAAATCGGCTGGTATGGAGAGGAAATGGGGATGTCCTCACCTCTGAGGAGGTAACATCTTTCTTGATACGACTGCTTGCCTCAAATGTATCACTCCTCTGAGTAGAAGATGTCCTTTCTGAAACCCTCTCATCCTCAGGCTTTACATTCATATACTTTTGTTCAATTGGCGTGACCTCAATTCCCCTCTCCTCGTATGCCTTTATTTCTATAATCTGCTTCCTCTGTGGTTTCTCTTCATTGCGGGGGTTTAAGGAGGTGCTCATGGACCTAATTTCAAAATTCTGGACAGACTTCAGTGGTTCTTCAACTTGATCTCTGCCAGTCTGTCCAAGGTCCATCTGTGGATCAGGCATCGTTTTCTTGTCCGCGTTTAAGTTCGTTCTGCTGATCAGGATCTTTGGGCCGCTGATGCCCTTCTCCCAGAAGGACTTCAGGTTGGCGATTTTCGGCCTCTCTTCCTGGCTGTCCTGACGGGTGATACCTCTAGCTTTTGCCTCGGGTCCCCTTGGGACAGGGACCTCCTCTAGTCTGGGAGTACCCTGCTTCTGTGCCTCAGGCCTGTACTGCTCCACTTTGAATGCTGTTTCTGTCTTGAGCACTGAGTGGACTGGAGGATGGGCCTGGATTGTTGCCTCTTTGTTGGGCGTAGGACTGACTGGACGTTGCGGCTGGTAAGTTGTTTCTGTTTTAACTGCAGACTGGATGGGATGTTTGGATTGGTATGTTGTTCTGTTTGTTTCTGTGGTTGTCTCTCTTTGAAGTGGGGATTGGATGGAGCGTTGGGATTGGTAGCTTGTCTCTGGTTGGATTGGTGACTGAATTGAGCGCTTTGATTGGTAGTTAGTCTCTTTTTGGAGTGGTGATAGGACTGATGATTTGGATTGGTAGGTGGCCTCTGTTTGGAGTGGTGACTGGATTGTTGATTTGGATTGGTAGGTGGTCTCTGTTTGGAGTGGTGACTGGATTGATGATTTGGATTGGTAGGTGGTCTCTGTTTGGAGTGGTGACTGGATTGATGATTTGGATTGGTAGGTGGTGTCTGTTTGGGGTGGTGATTGGATTGAGCGTTTGGATTGGTATCTACTCTCTGTTTGAAGTGGGGATTGAATTGAGTGTTTGGATTGGTGGCTAGTCTCTTTTTGGAGGGGTGACTGAATTGAAGATTTGAATTTGTAAGTGGTCTCTGTTTGGAGCGGTGATTGGGTGGAGCGTTGAGGCTGGTAGCTAGTCTCTGGCAGGGGTGGGGATTGGCTGAAGTGCTGTGGTTGGTAGGTGGTGTCTGTTTGGAGTGGTGATTGGGTGGAGCGTTGTGGCTGGTAGCTAGTCTCTGGCTGGGGTGGGGATTGGCTGAAGTGTTGTGTTTGGTAGGTGGTCTCTGGTGTGGGCACAGTGTTTGCAGCTGGTTGGAGCTGGTAGGAGCCATCCCTGCTCACACCGGGCTGAAACGGACGGACTGTGATGGTGGGGCTCTCTCTCTGGGCGTCCCTCTGTTCTGGAGCCTCATCAGAGAGGTCCACGCTCTGCTCATCCGCCCAGCAGATATCATCCGGGATTAGCTTCTTCTTCTCCTTGGGCTTCTCCTGCCTGGGGATTATGGTGTAAACGTTTGCCGCTGGCTTTACCACCACTGCTTTGGCCTCCTCCTCTGAGTCTGTGATGTCATCCTTGGTATCCTCCAGGTCATGAACAGAGTCTGTGTCATGCCGGTTGCTGCTGTCGGTGCTCCTGTTAAACCACTCCAGTACCTTGGCGATGGAGTCCCCCTCCTCCACTGTGAGCTTAGAGGTCTTCGAGACCGGTGCAACAGGGGATTTGGATCTTTCAGTGTCAGCTGGCTTCTCCACCACATCTAGTGTAGATGGGAGGGGAGTCCTCTTTGATTCCTGCATTGTACCTACTAAACAAAATGAGTAAATTATTCACAAAGCAGGACTCTCTTACTGGAAATGACAAAACTGCAAAACTGTAAATCTGTATTTGAAGCTTTTGTGGGTTATAAATAGTAAAAAAATGATGTTAACTGATGTCTGGCTGCTAACAGGCAAGAGAATTCAGTGATGTAAAATTTGTATTCAGTGTCATTAGGCCCAACAGAAACATTCCCACCTTCTACAGTCTTGAGTGAGTCTGTGTTGGTATCCTTTGCTGGGAGGTCTTGGTTGTCTTTTATTAGCTGTGACCTCTCAGTGCTGGACTCTCTCCACCCGTGCTGTGCGATCTGGGAGGCAGGCTTCTCTCGGGGCAGCTGGTCTGGGTTGGGTGCCCATACAGTCTTGGCCCCGCTAGAGCCGGGGGAGGTGGAGAGGCGCTGTGCTTTGCCCACAGACGGCTTCCAGGCCTCTGGCTGCGAGAATACCGATAGGCCCATGCCTCGGGAAACATCAGTTTTGGGCCGGCTCATCTGAGGCAGGGTCTCGCTCATATGACCTTCATCTGCCCTTGAGGTGGCTTCCTTCTGCTGAGCTGCATTTGACCTTGAGGTGGCCTCTCTCAGGTGACCTTCATGCGACCTTGAAGTGATCTCTCTCTGCTGAACTCCATCTGCCTGTGAGATGACCGTGTGCTGCTGAGTCATCTCCTCTGATGTCCGCCGTTCCTCTGGACTGTCTTCAACTGACACTGGTACAAAGCGCCGTTTCCCCTCATCTCTCCTCTCAACCCGCATCACTTCTTCCTCTCTCTCCTCCTCCCTCCTCTGCAACCCCCCTGGTTCACTCTCCTGCACCGCCTCCACCCCCGAAGGCTCCCTCTGGTGGGAGTCGACAGAACTGCAGCTGGAGGCCGGCTTCAGGATGCCGCGGGTCATGGAGGTCATAGAGGTCGTGGGGCTCGTGACCCCTGACCTGCTGCTCTCTGTGCCTGAGCTCATTGTCCTGGGCAGCTTGGTTCTCTTTCTCGGCACCGGGGCCGGTCGCTTTGCTGGTGCCTCGGGTTCCTCAACTTTCACCTCCCTGACCAGCTCTCTCTGGGAAGAGAGAATCTCTACAGGGAGACAACACAGCTGGTCAGTAACAAACGACATGAGTTTATCACACGTACGCACGTACGCACGCACGTACGCACTCACTCACTCACTCACTCACTCACTCACTCACTCACTCACTCACTCACTCACTCACTCACTCACACACACACACACACACACACACACACACACACACACACACACACACACACACACACACACACACACACACACACACAGTCACAGTCACAGTCACAAAAAAAAGCCATAGGGTGTGTGTTGCAAAGACTATTCCTCACCTCGCTCCTGTGTTTTGCTAGAACTCTGAGTCCCATTGGACAGCTGAGGATGAGGCCTCTCTGTATCAAACTCCACTTGTACGTTATTAAACGGGTTATGCCTCAGCTACAAACGGACAAAAAACAGAGACTATGTAGTGAGCGCAGTGCAAACAAGACATGATGTAATACTTTGTACAGCAAACATCTACCAAAAACACAATGTAGAAATGTGTCACTACATATGGCAGGCATTCTATGAGGCATAAAAGGTGTTTAAAAGTGCTCTGAGTTGATCTGAGAGTAAATATTTGTGTTTCAGTGTTCAGTCACTGCACCTTGGGGGAGCGCATAGACAGCCTCAGGGAGTCCCGACGAGCCTCTGACGGCAGACTCTCACTTTTCCTGTTGGAGACACATCTCAATAGATAAAATACATGCAGGCAAAACTGTGTGCATTTGGGTTGAGTTTACAGATTTCCGTAAAGTCAAGATTCTTCATTTCTAAACTATTTGAGAGGCTGATATGCCTTGTCAATTGGAATCATTGTAATCAGCTAAAGCCTGATTCAAGTGGAATGCCAGATATCTATGTGTTCAGACAAAGCATCCCCACCTCAACAGAATAATCATGTTGACAAGGCATGTAGTACACCTCACTTTACAGTTTGACTTGCTGTCTTATACAGTAAGTCATTCTGTCATTCTCACATCACTCTCTATGGCCATCTTTCTGGCAGCATACTAACAGTTAACACAGCTGAATAAGTTTGAATTTAATCAGAAACATTCTTTATGGACTCCTATGGAGATTGCATGGAGAAGGACAAACAGAGACGTGTTTCATTAGATAAGACACAGTAGCCAAAGTTCTGGGGACAGTGAGAGTGTTTATTTCTGGGGCTGGCCAGCCCTCTTGTGGCCATGCTCAGAGAGGATGTGACACACACACACACACACACACACACATGCATACAGAGGGAGAGAGAGACGCCTGTGAAACGCCTTTGTTGACTTAGTGGGAGTCATCTACTACCTGAAGTCATAAGACTTCCACACCTTAAAGGCACACAACACACACACACACGCACAGCTAATAGGGCAAAACAGTCCCGGAGCATAACCAGCATATGGCAGACATGCTTAAGCATTATCTTCTCACGCTGAAGATTCTTCCGCACACACCCGTTCACCTAAGATGGAAACCCACACAAGCATGTATTTGTGTTTGAGTTTGGGGTGGGGATGCTATTATAGGTACTTTTGATGTTTGTGTATGATATGCTCATGTTTAATGAAGACCACAGTGACATAATGACATGTATATTCAAAACTAAAGTAGATTTGCAACAAAAGTAAAACTGTACAGGAACCTCACTATTGTGAAGTTGGGCTAGCACTGAGTCTAAGAACTCCATTACTAGTATTGATGTGACATCTTTATCAAGCATATGACAATAAACCTGATCTTGAATATTAATTCATATACCTTTTTTGATCCTGTGAGGGAAATTTGGCCTCTGCATTTATCCCAATTCATGAATTAGTGAACACACAGAGCATGCAGTGAAAACACAGTGAGGTGAAGCACACACTAACTTCTGTGAGCTGCCTGCCCAACAGCGGCGCTCGGAGAGCAGTGAGGGGTAAGGTCCCTTGCTCAAAGGCACTTCAGCGGTGGACTGGTCGGGGATTGAACTGGCAACCCTCCGGCTACAAGCTCGAAGCCCTACCAGTAGGCTGCCCCAATCCGAGTGGTCATATTTAAATATCTGATATATTTCTGTCCTATGTATTGTGAGGGCAGATGCACCCGTATGGGTTCAGGTGTGGGTGGGAGGCAGGTGGAGACGGAGTCAGGTATGGTCTCACCTGTCACTCTGCTCCTGGGCTTCGATCGTCTGCTGTGAGTAAGGCTTCAGTGTCGCCATGGCACCATCTATCCCACTGCCACGCCGGGGTCTCTCCAGACTTCTGGTGAAATCTGTGTGGTGTGTGGAACACACACAGTTCAAAACACACACACATTTCAGAGAGCATACAGTTACACACTTCAGAACACATACCACAGAACACACACACTTCATTAGACACACACATCAGAGAACACACACTTCAAAGAGGCGCTATGAGCGGTGAATCTGTGTGTGAACGAGAAAGACTTTAGAGAAGCTGCTGCTAGATGCAAGTGCTGTTCTTACACCATGGAGAAAATATAATGAAATTCAAAGAGTTAATCTTTTTGAATATCAGAGAGAATATCATAAAGTCATTAAGTTTTTTTTTAATTCTCTTTCTCTCACACCCATGTTTATCATGGAGGTTAGCTACAGTACATGACTACTCTTTAAGTGAATGCACATTGGCCCTTGATTCTACTACACTATACTTTGGTTCTGATACTGTAGGTCCTGCTTTGGTTCTGATGGCCTCTGTTTTGGATCTAGACTGTGCTTTGACTCTGCAGTGCTGGGCTGTGCTTTGGTTCTGCTAAGTTATGCTTTGGTTCTGCTACGCTTCTGATGTTCACCTTGTTTCTTCTGCCTCATGGAGGCCCAGATGATCTCGGACCCGTGGATGCGGTCCTGGTGCCGCTGGGACTTCACCTCGTAGAACCACTCGCCCGTCATGTACTTGAGTTTGTTCTCCTCAATCAGCAGAGACTGGAGCTGCCTGCAGCACAACAACAAAGGAACTCTGGGACACCCACATCACTTAGGACCCACATGACAAATGCAGTTAGACTGAATCAGGTGGGTCATGTGAGTGTGTGTGTGTGTGTGTGTGTGTGCGTGTGTGTGTGTGTGAGAATATGGGTGTGAGAGCGTGCAAACCTCACTGGGTGTTCCTTTCATACTGACTCCTGTTTACCAAAAATGAAAAAGCCATAAAAAACTCATCTGTGACAAAGAGGGGGTTTCAGGACAAATACCACACATTCCATCCAACACAAACTAACTTAGCCAATTAGCATTTTAATACGAAAGAGCCTGACAAAGATGTCTCTCTCTCTGTCTGAGCTGAGCTGTGAAGGGAACCTTTTCTCCATCACTGCGACAAGCTTAGAATATTTACCGCTTATAAACACCCAGGGCTTTGGCTCTAACACCCTCTGTGTTTGATCACACGGCTCTGTGCCCATGTCCTTGCGTAAAGAAATCCGTCTGAAGCCCCAGTCTCCTCCCTTCCCTCTACATGCCCATGAAAGCTGATCGGTTATGCCTCTGTGAGGGTGGATTATGCGGTGTCCACTGAAACACAATGCCCAGTGCAGACAAAAGCCCATTGCGACACTGACACGCCTGGACCTGAGAAACAGTTGTTTGAGTGTTGAGTGTTACACAGACACCTACACCACAGATGAGGCCTTTTTAATTATCCAATGAAAAACAAGACATAACACATTGTCAATAACACAATGGCTATATCCCCATCTGGAAAGATCAATTCCAGTCAGACTTTATTTATCGAAAGGGAAATCTAGAAATTTAGGAACAGATTTCTATATAACGGCCATTAAGCACAGATGACACATAATGTACTGTACTTGACTCCCTTCTCTGGCTTGAGTTGAATTGGTGTAATTTGTGTGATGCTGGAGAACTGTGATGCATGTGTTGTGATGTCAGAGGAATTGATTTTGTGTGATGTATGTGATGTCAGAGTTGAGTCTGTGTGATGCATACAGTATGTTGTGATGTTGGAGGAGTTGATTCTGTGTATATGTGATGTCGGAGTTGAGTCCTTGTGATGTAGGAGTTGATTCTGTGTGATGTATATGATGTCGAAGGAGTTGAGTCTGTGTGATGTACAGTACAGTATGTGATGTGATGTTGGTGGAAGTCAGAGGAGTTGATTCTGTGTGACATATGTGATGCTGGAGTAATAGATTCTAGTGATAAATGTGATGTCAGAGGAGTTGATTCTGTGCGATGTACTATGCGCTGTGATATCGGAGTAATTGATTTTGTGTGATGTATGTGTTGTGATGTCAGAGGAGTTGATTCTGTGTGATGTCAGAGGAGTTGATTTTGTGTGATGTTTGAGATGTCAGAGGAGTTGATTCTGTGTGATGTCAGAGGAGTTGATTCTGTGTGATGTTTGAGATGTCAGAGGGGTTGATTCTGTGTGATGTCAGAGGAGTTGATTTTGTGTGATGTTTGAGATGTATGAGGAGTTGATTCTGTGTGATGTCAGAGGAGTTGATTTTGTGTGATGTTTGAGATGTCAGAGGAGTTGATTTTGTGTGATGTTTGAGATGTCAGAGGAGTTGATTCTGTGTGATGTCAGAGTTGATTTTGTGTGATGTTTGAGATGTCAGAGGAGTTGATTCTGTGTGATGTATGTGATGTGATGTCAAGGGGCAATCACATTACACACGGCATGCGCTGCGCTCACCGCTAGGTTGCTCTTGGTTGAGGTAATGGCAACGATTTTTGTTGTGGTTACCGCTCCTATTTCTATGCTTACCGCTGGGCTCCGCGCAAAAGACCATTCACTTACAGCGCGCCGCAGTCAAAGTTCAACATATTTCAACTTTGACCGTGGTACGCGCAACAGCGGCAAAGCGGCAAAATGCCACCAGCGCTGCGCTTTGCTGAGCGCAGCGGCAGACCCGTTTTTGCGCTCTCAACCCATTGAAAGTAATGGGTTTCATAGCGCATGCCGCTTGTAATGTGATGGGGCCTTCAGAGGAGTTGATTCTGTGTGATGTATGTGATGTCAGAGGAGTTGATTCTGTCTGATGTATGTGATGTCAGAGGAGTTGATTCTGTGTGATGTTTGAGATGTCAGAGGAGTTGATTCTGTGTGATGTATGTGATCTTGTGTCAGAGGAGTTGATTCTGTGTGATGTATGTGATCTTGTGTCAGAGGAGTTGATTCTGTGTGATGTTTGAGATGTCAGAGGAGTTGATTCTGTGTGAAGTCAGAGTTGATTCTGTGTGATGTATGTGATGTCAGAGGAGTTGATTCTGTGTGATGTATGTGATGTCAGAGGAGTTGATTCTGTGTGATGTTTGAGATGTCAGAGGAGTTGATTCTGTGTGAAGTCAGAGTTGATTCTGTGTGATGTATGTGATGTCAGAGGAGTTGACTGAGTTGTGTGATGTACGTGATCTTGTGTCAGAGGCCACCAGAGGCACTGAACAAACAGCAGCTCCTGTGGGGCCGGAGGGAGCGCTCGCTCTCCCTGCGCTGCGCTGGGTTCGCCTAATGAGGGTCATGTGTCTGGCCATGCCCAGCGCTGGCCACTCTGGCGCGGGGGAAAGAACCCCGGTCACGAGAGGGGCGTGCCACGGCCGCCATTATTCCAGCACAGCGGACTTAATCCCCTTACAGACGAGCCAGCTGTGCAGCCAGGCCTGCTGGGAAATCAGCCGGACACACATTCACACACACACACACACACACACACACACATACAAACGCACACATATACACACACACACACACACGCACACATACACACAAGTGCACACACAAACACACACACTCACACACAGACATACACACGCACACACGTGCGCAGACACAAATACACACTCTCACACACAGACACACACACACATGTGCGCACACGCACGCACACAGACATATGCTAGCATGCTGCGTGCACGCACACACACACACACACACACACACACACACACACACACACATGTATGCACACACACACACACGAGATGGGTTTCACAGCAGAGTATGTATACTAACCCAAGAGTTAAGAAGAGTATATACTAATCCAAATCTCGAATATACAAATCCAAGACCCTACATCAGAGAATGTATGCTATAACCTAAAGTTAAGGCCCTTTCACAACAAACCTGAATTTATTCACAAGAAATTATGCTGGTCATTGTTATTTCACACTTTTCAAAAATGTGTGTGAAAGGCCTAATAGACCTCCAGCCATAAGCTGAATAGTAGCCTAAGATTCCAGCACAGAGAGTACACACTAACGTAAAGAGAGACACAGCACAATATTGTGCAATATGATTGACAGTCCATTTAGTAAACCAGCTCATCCTAATTAGCAGCCAGGTACAGATCAGATAATTAGTGATATCACCTGTGTTAAGCTCACAGGTAGAAAGAATGTATGGCAGGACTTTTACTTTCTGTTCGCCTCTGTCCAGGAGCAAAACCAAATTGCTTCACAGAATGACCGCTAATGGAATTAAGATGCGGTCTCGAATGAACTCGGCCAGTAGGGACCAATCCTGACTCTTCCTCCCCGTTTGCTCTCTGAATGTGGCCAATCACCTTAACTAGTGTTTCCCATGATGACTTGTAAAGCAGCACTTAGCGCTTAATCTAATAGCAGGTCACACTAGAGCGAGCGCTGGCCAGTCCGAGATGTCCGGTGTGCCCTTTATCAGATTAGAGCCGGACAAACGCTGCAGTTACAGGCAGCTATTTACACTCTCTCTCCCTCTCACACACACACACACACACACACACACACACACACACACACACAGAGGCAGCAGCAGCTGAGGAAAACACTCAATAAAGACTGAACAAGAATAACAGAGCAGAGTCTGATCTCATAAAAGAGCAGGAACACCAAGTATCACACCATCAATGAAACACTACACACACGCCAAACTCTTCTGATTCAACAAAGTGAACAGTCACCACAGAGAAGATTTCTGAAGAATTTCGACTAGTGAAGAATTTCAGTCACAGGAAAAAGAGAAATATCTTGGCCACAAACTCAGACAGACGTCTGGAATAAAAGCTAACCAAAGCACACAGGCATTGTTTACCATAAGAGACTGCTATATTAGCATGCACGCAGACAGCACTAATCCTTCCCTAATAATGTATATGTCAACAGAGAAGAGGTGCAAGCAAACAGCCCCGAGCAAAAGACGAGCAGACGTCAACACACATAATAACACAGTGCAGAGGATAAACGCACAGGTGTACACAAGGTGTGTGGGCAGGTGTGAGTGTGGTGTGCGGTCAGGTGTGAGGCCTGCGTGTGTGCGGAGAATAAAAGAGGACAGGTGTACTTGACGCGCTCCTCCTCAGCTTTCTTCAGCTCGGCGTCCCTCCTCAGGACCTCTTTGATGACCCCTTGCTCCTCCTCCGTCAGGTGACTCAGGTCGATCATGGCGGCAGCTGCTGCGTCCTTACGCCGTCCTCAAGGGTCCCCACAATCCCCCCCCCCAAAAAAGTCCTGCGTCTCTGATAAGTCCTGCGTCCCCAAAACCGCTTCGTCCCCAAAACCGCTTCGTCCCCACAAACATGTGTGATCCACGGCCCCGCTGATCCAAAGGCTCCTCAGAGTCACAGCTGTGGAGACACATTTGCTGTTATAAACAGAGTGTTCAGGTACAACAAAACTACACAATGTTCAGAGACACTTCCTGCTCTTTTCAGGGCCATTAGGGCTATAATCTATCTACTGATCAGACATACTGATGTGACACATTTCAAATAAAAGTGTTCAATCGATGTAAACAGACTCATCAATCCCATAACATCACATATAAATGTCACATTAGAGTCCCCTCCCTTGTGACATTAAGCAAAGCAAACTTCAACGTCATTAGCAAACAGGTGTCTGATGTGTTGTTTACCTGCACGGAGTGTGGTAGTTCTCTCCTCATTCTGGCCAGGTCTTTCTGCTGGTTTGAAGTCAGGTGACGGCCACAGAAACTCCTGGAGCACCTTGGCACAAAGACGCAGAGAAACAGACACTCAGAGAGACTCCGAGACTCCAAGACTCCGAGCACCAGCGCTGTTGTAAGGAAATGGGAGGGAGCTACCCAAGCTCTCCTGCGGGATACTCCTCAGCAAACTGCTGACAGTCTGTGTGTACTCAGGGCAGTTCCGAGACAGCCGAGCAGAACTGTATAGTGCAGCGTTAGTGCGTTAGTGCAGCTCTGCACTCCTGTTGTGAGCCCAAGGCCAGAGATGTGGCCAGGGGCAGGAGTAAGTCCTGTGTGAATCGAGAATCTAATAAGATGAAAGCTCGTCAGTGGGTCTGCGAATCACTTTAATGCCGGCCTCCAGAGCAGAGTGGAGCAGAGCAGAGCGGAGCAGACAGACTCCAGAGGAGCGCAAGGTGATTAGAGAGAGCATGTGACCGCCCGGGCGGCAGACGGGAGGATGGAGGAGCTGCATCACAGGGCTTCACCCTTACTAAACACACACACACACACACACACACACACACATACACACACCACCATATGCTCAAACGGCTGCTTTACCCACGCTGCACAAACTTGCTCGATAAAAAAAACACTTTAAAATGCAACAGACTTTGTTTCATATCAGAGAGTCGGAAAAAAAGTAGAACCTTTCACATTTAACACACCCATCAACATGCAGCTATAATCTGTACTATGTTATCCATAAATCATAATTCCTCCCAACCGAAACAGTTGGACAGAACAGAACCAATACACATTGAAATTGATGAACATCACTATATTTACAGTGGTGTTTCAACCAGTATAAGGTTTATTTTCACAATTAGGTTTGTAGTAGTCACTATTTAGTCACACATTGACTTAATGAGCTGTGTTTGTTTATGATGATAAAGCAGACTCTGATTGGCCCTGACATAAACTCGAGCACATAGCCAAGCCCTCCTTATATGGACAGAGCCGGAGACCTCACAAGATTCACCTAACCACAACATCAAGCAAGTCAGAGGTTGTGTGTGATGTATGAACACCAACACTATGTGCTGTAGGGTGGAAGGGTCTTCTTCAGGAGCAGTGGAGTTTCTCTCACTGTAATTAGTTTAAGCTTGCAGTGGATTTCCCACAATACAATAACATCTCGCTGTGCCCCCTCTGCCTTTCACTTCTGACACATAATCTTTGGCACATTGAGTCTGTTTTTGAACAGGTGAGCGGGGAGTTCAGCTATAAAGCTATTGATCTGGTAGTTTGTCTTTATCATACAGTCCTCTTCTGCTGTTATTTGCTTGTATCTATGCCCAATGACCCTTATCAGTGACTTTGTTATTATTGGTCGATTAGATTAGACTCTAATTGAGTTAAGCCACTGCACGAAAAGAAGGTATCATTGTAAATACATCCATGAACTACATCATGCACTCAAAACGCTCAAATCCAAGAGATGCTCCAAATGTGGTAAATCAGTGAAATCAAGAAGAATGGCCAGTCACAAGAACTATTCAGAGTTTGTAGGCGTTAGCCAGTCGTCCGTAATTACATTTTTGTAATGAGGTAATTGTGTTTGTTCCGCGGAGTCTACTTTTGGCCTTAAAAACAGTTTTGTTAACAGTTCCTATTGAGCCGTGGACTTTTCAGTTGTAGACTTTGGAGGAGGGGGAGCTATCTTGACATTTAATTCTGAATTAAATAAAGGCGGTGTATTTGCATCTGCTGACTGTAACCAAACCATACAGGGCACCCGACATACAGCTTTTATCCAACAAATAAAACAAATCTACACACATAGTTGTTCTGAAAAAGTTATTAACACACACTACACACCAATTAGACAACGGTAGGCTACACCACTGGAGTATGATTAATACAAGCAGGATCAAGCATCCTCGTAGCATAGATGATCTTTATCAGCAATTCAAAACCCTCAACACTTCCTACTGGCAAAACAAATACTTACCAAGACTATGCATGCGTGGGGATTCTCCAGTCTTGAGATCCTTTAGGGCCTAGTTAAATCAAACGATGTTTAATTCCGGCTTGGGAATGTAATTTGAGGAACTTCATGCACATTTGGCGGTATTAACACAGGTCGTTGGAGACTACATTTGCCGCGACCTGTTTCGCACAACTGATGCTCTGCAGCTCCACCTCAGAAGCGCATTCCTTCTCACCGAGGAAAATCCCTCGTAAGGACCAAGTTAAACCTGTTGGAGGTTTATGTTTAACATGATGTAAACAAGGAGAGATACCATGGGATGCCAGGCTGTAGCCTTTCTGAATTATTCTGATGTAGGCTAGGCTAATATTTCCATCTGGCACATTCCATAGGATTATACCTAAATATAAAATACAGAATAATAATAAAAAAGAGAGGTTATTTTTCAATGAATTAGGTTACTGAACTAAGCATTTAGAAAATAATCAAAGAAAATATGAGAATATGCACAATTAAGTTGTTGATTATAGAGCAAGTTAGTGTTTCTTCAATTAAAAAATAAACTCAGTATTAACATTGGCATACTCAATATGGGGAGAGAATCCAACATCCATCATCCCTTCACAACTATATTGAGTTAAGAACTAAACATAACCATGTTGATTCTTGAAAATGACACAAAGTGAGTATGAAAGAGTGTAAAAAGATTTACAAATTCAACAGAGTAAATATAGGAACAGACCAGACAGATCCCTCAATTGGCTTTTTGCTTTCCTCCCATACTGTCCAGCCACTGTGAACAGCTGACCTTCACCCAGGCAGAGGGCAAGTTTGAAATCTACACATCCATTTCATTTCAAGTTCAATTGAGCAAGCATTTCCACATAATACAAGACATATTCAAATAATCGCACTAACAGTCCACCACAACATTGACTATAACAGATAGCGATAACATTTTATTCATTTTGTGTGTTACATGTGTAACGTCAGTGTTACATGTGTAAGGTACGTGTATGTTACATGTGTAAGGTACATGTAAGGTGCATGAGTGATACATGTGTAAGGTCTGTGTACATTGGTGTTGAATGTGACTGACTTCATACAGTACATACTGTATATCAGGCCCCACCAGCACCAATAGCTGATGTAGAATTTTGTTTGCTATGAATAAGCTTCGCATAGCCTCTAGTAAGACAATTGTGAAGGGTGTAAAACATTACTGGACATTGAGTGGCAGCAAAAATAAATTATGTTTCTTTGTGACTGGCATTACTTGCAAACCACACAATCTTTTGTGATACTACAGTAGGTACAGGGAAGTTGTTCTTGAGGGTAATGTTTATGTTAAGGTCCTCCATGTGCCCTTAGTGGAAGAGCATGCGCGACGTGAGAGGGCGGAGAGGTTAGGAGCTCCTGCATGCCGCGGGCAAAAGTCCTAATTTAACCTACAATTAACTTATAAATGTACTAACAAAATAAGCAGATCTGTTAATTAAACCCCAGACTGTTAAATGAGCTAAACGGAGAAGAAAAGAACTTCGGAACAATAAGGATACCAACTGCATGAACACCAGATCTCACGTGGCAGCAGAAATGCCGATATCAAACGCAGCCAGGTTTGATGACATCGAAAGTAAGCTGGATAAACTTCTCGAAATGCATAAGGATACTAATACATTGATATCATCGCTTGTTAAGCGGGTGGACTCATTAGACCACAGAATGGAAGTATTTACGGGTGAAATGCATGATCATGCGGAACAGCTGGACAATCACCAAAGCTCCATTACAGACATGGAAAAGAAACTTGACCAGGCATTGGAGTATATAGATATTCTTGAAAATCGGCAACGCGAAAAGAATCTTAAACTCCTGGGTGTACCAGAACACATTGAAAAAGGAACAGAGATGATTCCCTTTCTGGTGAAGATGTTGAACAGCGAATGGGGATTAAGCCTCAGCGAGGCCGATATTGAGAAGGCCCATCGACTCGGAGGGCGCAATGACAAGGCAAAATATCCACGGGGCATTATATTTCGAGTGCAAAACATCCAGTCAAAGTACAACATCTTAAAGGCCGTTAAGGCGCGACGAAACCAAGACTCTACCGCCAGAGAAGAGAAGAGCAAGTACCGAATTGTTCCCGACATATCAGTGCAAATGCGTAAAAGGAGAGATGCGTTCTGGCCACTTCGAGAGAGGCTTCACAACCTTAACAAAACAACAAGGGTGAAGTATCCCGGTGTGCTTCTTGTCCAGGATGGAGACGAGGAACTTAAGTTTACTTCTCTACAAGAAGCAGAAGCAGCGTTAAATGAAAAATTTCCTGTTTGAGCACCAACAACGAGCTGAATGACTGCCATGTTGACGGTCTGGAGAGGAGTTCCCTTCTCATCAACTTTCCCCATTTAGTTTTTTTGACAGACTGTAGAGAATTTGGAATTTCATATAAGGTCCTGTAATGGTTTGCCTTTACACACCCCCTATTGGAACTAGAGACTATTTAAGGATTATTATTGGACACGAGAGAAAATTATTTGCCACAGTAGCTCATGTGTCAGGAGCAAACTAGGTTTATGAACCCTTAATGAAGGAATATACGTTTATGTTGTGCCTCATTGTGCATTTAGTTCGATGGGCTCCAAGAAATATTTGATATCAATGTGGCATCTGTTTATGGTTTTGCCTTTTCACCCTCTATTGGAAGAGACTATTTAATAAGTAGTATTGGACACAAAGACTTATCCCAGGTGCCAGGAGCAAATTAGGTTTATGAGTCCTCAATGAAAGAATGTCTATGTTAAGCCTTATCATGTACTTAGTTTGACTAGCTCCAAGAAACATTGAATATTAATGTGGTATTTGTTTATTGAGGTATTTTAAGTCTGTTGCAGTTTCTTCTTGTAGATTTTTATTTTCTGTTTAAGTTAACTTGATTGAGAGTGCAAGTGCATATGTGGGGGGGGGGGGGGTGAAGAGTGGAGATGGATGTTGCGTGTATGGTTGGTGTTTGGATGTTTGAGTGGAGGCTTTGGGGATATGGTTGTGTGGATGTATGGATTGCTGTGAGTGTGCGTGTGTGCGTGCGTGAGTGGGGGGGGAGGGGTAAATGGTGAGAGAGAGTGTTCATGGATGCTTGTGTGTATCGCTGGTGCATAGATGCTCGTGTGGACGTTGGGTGGATGGTTGTTGTGTGGTTGTGGGGTGCATGGATGTATGTGGGGTAGCTTAGTGGGGAGGGTTTTGGGGTGCCTGCAGGGGTGTGCTCTTATTCATCATTTACTTTTAATTTTATTATTTTCTTTTTCCTTTTCCTTTTTCCTTCTTTTTTTCTTTCTCTCTCTCTTCCTCTTTCTTTTTTTACTCTATAGGGGGTGGGAATATCAGGGTAGTGTGTGCATATTTTCTTTTGCAATTGTAAGGGACCTATATGTTATTAGTACAAATTTAAGTAATTGATTGGACCAGTGCCCAAGGCCAAGAGCAAGGGGCAAAATGGCCTTAGTAAAGCATGTTCTACAAAGGAGTGATAAGGGTGGA
>NC_085012.1:14385541-14395541 GCF_963854185.1 Sardina pilchardus
TCTATTGTTAATAGATTAGATGAACCTTGGATAAACATAGAAAACCATCAACTTAAACCAGACAATCTCCTTATGGCAATGTTTTCTAAGCGTAAAACTAAAAACTGTAACTTTGTAATAAATAGTACATTGAGGGCATGGGAAAAAATTAAAACCATTACAGGAATCCGTATTAATATACCACGAGCTACATGCCTATGGAATAATCCCCATATTAAAATCCAGAATGAAAAACTAAACTGGGAGTCCTGGAAAAAAGGAGGAATAAATAAACTTTCCGATATTATATCACAAAATAAAATAATGTCCTTTGATCAGTTCCAAAGTAAGTATAATTTAACTAATAAGGAATTATTTAGATATTTACAACTGAAGAGCTGGGTTAATTTACATTTTGAGTTTGAGTTTGATACCAGTCCATCTGTTATAGAGCATATACTGATCAACCCAGGAAAAAAGTTGATAGGTAAGCTGTACGAATGCTTGATTAAGGCACAAATGGAAAATTATTCCTTGCAGAAAATCTATAATAGCTGGGATAAAGATTTCAACACTACAAACGCAAATATATATTGGAAAGAATGTTTAAATGTTACAAATAGTGCGACTACCAATGAAAATCTACGTTTAATACAATATAAAATCATGACAAGAATATATTATACAAAATACAGAATACAGAAATTTGATCCTTCTGCCTCTGCTCTATGTGTTAAGTGTCACAAAGAAACGGATACAATTATTCATGCTTTCTGGGAATGTGAGAAAGTAAAGAAAACATGGATTGAAATTAAAAATTGGATGGCGGATATAGGCAAAATAAACCTTAAACTAACACCACTGGAGTGGATATTACATAAAACTGACCATTTGAAATATCCTGTAGGGTGGCAGGTTATTCTCTCTTCCCTGGTTTTTAAAAAGTTAATTTTAAAACACTGGAAAGATTCTCAGGCCCCAACCCTGCAAGAATGGAAGGGTCTGCTTAAATATTACCTTAGCATAGAAAGGACAATGTATGAGGACAGAAACAAAAAAAAACAGTTTTGTAAAGTATGGCAGGATATTTATGATTCCTTATAAAGCAATGGGTAGAGGAGATGGAATAGGACAGATATGGATGAAGATGGATGTGTGTGTGTGTGTGTGTGTGTGTGTGTGTGTGGGTGTGTGTGTGTGTGTAAAAGTGTTAGTAAAAGGTGTGGATGTACTGTATTATACTGTCTGTATGTATTGGTGTATGAGTGTTGGTGTGTCTAATATAAATAAGTGGCACTGGTAAGCTACATGTATGAACATGAATTATGTTGATTTAAAAAACTGTACTGATGTGCGAAAGAAAATCCCAAATAAATATAATTATATAAAAAAAAAAAAGGTCCTCCATGTGCCTACTGTAACGTCAGAATTAATCACACTGATGGCCACCTTGTGTGTAGTTAACCCCCTACACTATTTAAGTGTCAAGTTCCTCTGTGTTTGAGGTAACTTAACTGCCTTACAAAGTAATTGTGAAGTCCATGTTTCTTTCTACATGTCTGTTAAAAGTTTCCAGACAAATATTTGCTCAGCTTTTGTGACCAGCAAGCACCCAGGGCAACACAGCTCGCTGTCTGTAGTGCAGGTATAGCACGAGAGATGAAACAGTGTTTGCTCAAGACAGAAATGCAAACAGAGGAGTCTTGTGGAAGCTGCACTTTATTTGAAAAAGAAGAAAAAGAAGTCCACCACTTTATGCATATATCTTTTAAATAGATAAAACAAAACATATTTATCTGTGAACACAACACAGAAAATATTCAGTCAAATTGTAAGCCAGGTAGAGTCAGTTCTGATTGGATTGCTTTCAAACCATCCGTTGCCTCCTAGTGAAATGAACAGTCCATTTTATTTACACGCTCACATACACAGAGACACACGCACACACACACACGCACATACACACACTCACACACACCCACCCACACAGAGCACCGATCAACAGTGCTTGTCATTACTCCGTAGCAGCTGTCCGCCTTGTCATCTTCTGTTTAGTTTCTTCTTCTTTTTTTTTACAACAAATTTACAGCGTAAACGGACTCTCTTCTGCCAGCAGCTGCCGACGGAGAAATGGCGCCCCCTGTGGCGGGCTGCCGTCGGGGCGGGGGAGTTGGGCTGAGAAGACATCGGCGACAGTGACCAGGGAAACTCTTCACATTCAGATGAGAGGCAGCAGCCATGTCCACGCCTGTGAGAACCCTTGGCTGGGCACACTTGACACAGAACACAACTGTTACACCCAGAGAGCAGCAGACACACGCACACACACAAAATACACACACACACACACACACACACACACACATATAGCCTGGAGATGGCACGGATCCTCTGTGTCCGTGCCACATCAGGACTACAGGGTCCATATCAGGGTCATTTGCCTATATAGCCTGAAGCAGTCCCACTTACAGTAGGGGCCAGACCTGGGCTATATAGGAGCCAGATAAGCGCCATACATCCGTACAGCCCCAATGTAGCCCCCCAGGGAACCAGATCGGGGCTGTTCCGACCACTCAGATGCTCCCTGGGTTCTCACTGCTGTGCACCAGAGTTGTCCACAAAAAAGTGTTGTTTTGCTAGTCAATCAAATACTCCATTTAAAAACCCTAGGCACAGTATTGACT
Organism: Sardina pilchardus; assembly: GCF_963854185.1. NCBI lineage: Eukaryota > Metazoa > Chordata > Actinopteri > Clupeiformes > Clupeidae > Sardina > Sardina pilchardus. Next base: position 14,388,205 of record NC_085012.1, read on the forward strand.
ATAGAGGTTACTGACTGATTTTCTTTTTTTCTAATTTCTTATTTCCCCCTGATACTGCAGGGTTGTGACGTTTCTGATCTACAAAGAATTGAGCTAAACACAAAACTTTAGTGCTCTATCATTCCCTTAAGAGGTGTATGATTTTATAAATCTATTTTAAAACTCTATCCTTCCATAATGCAACCCTGCGCCCATCCGCCAAGGGCCCTCCGTTTAAAGGTATTTAATATATCTCCCATTTAAAACCATGAGTCATAAATAAATAGAAACTGCACACAGGAAATGTCTACTGTCAACACAAGTCAGAAGACAAAACTAAACAGGGTTAATGGGGGGACCCAGCGCTACGTTTCAGTGCCATCTTCAGTTGCCAAGGGAACCATCTTACTTGTCCGTCAGAGAGAGAAGGGAGGTGCCCCCCTCACCCCCCCCTCCCTGTTCACACCCAAACTAAATAAAATCAAACAAAAATAGAACAAAACATCAAACTAGAGTTCCATATACATAATATCAAAGTGTCTGGGCATCCATGACTGTCTTCACAGGGTCTTAAGTGGATGAGGATGAGGATGAGGATGAAGAGTTGCCAGGGGCGATGCAGCAGCAGAGAGTGTGATCTCAGACCATTTACAAAAACCACCGCCGGCTCCTCCTCCTCCTCTGGTAGACGCACACACGCACACACACACACGCACACGCACACACACACACTAACACACACGCAGGCGTGCACAAGCTCCCGTCCAGGATGGGGGTGTGGAGTGTTTTATTTCTGATGTTTGATCGTGTGACGAGTACAGCTCCTTCAGGGCCCAGGCAGAGAGGGGGGGGCGGGAGTGGGGGGGGTCAACTTCAGAGGAGTTCTTCATCCTTCAGCTTACATGAACTGCATCTAACAGGAGCAATAAGGGCAGTTGGTTTCCAGTACACACAGTCAGATACACACGGCTGTTTCTCACACACACAGGCGTGCAAATACACACACACGCACACACACACACCACTGCTGAATGTGAACTATGTGATCATCTAAACCTCATGTGGTATAACACAAAATAATAACAGTCACACACTAATAATTTACACACACACAAGCACACACACAAACAAACTCACACACACAAACACTCTCTCCTTCTGTCTCTCTCTCTCACACACTCACACACACAAACACACACACACACACACACACTTTTCATGTTGCTGTTCAAATACACAAATGTGTTCCTACGCCCACTGAAACAGCCCTCTAAGAGCACAACAGAAGAGAGGGCATGAAGCGCAAAGTGAGGACATGCAGTTATGGGTGGATGTGCAAGACACGCAGGACATGCAGGGGTCAGGGGTCAAGGGTGAGGGGTCAGGAGGTCACTCGTTCAGAAGCAGGTTGTTTTTGCACAGCGTTTGTCACATGCAGCGTTAAATACACACATCTGAGGGGCTTTGACTATAAGGAGACTCTGCAGAGCATGCTGATAGTTATGAAATTCAATCACAAACTCCACACACACGCACGCACGCACGCACGCACAAAGACGTGCATGCACGTACGCCCGCCTGCCCACACAACCACCCCCCCCAACACACACACACACACACACATACACACACACGGGCTGTGAGCATGCTGTACCTAAGAGACGCTCTACAAGAAGTCCTTGAGAGAGAGCTGTGCAAAGGGGTCCTGTCCTGGGCCACGGAGGGGACTTTGACTGGAGGGGCTAGAGGCAGCCGAGGGCTAGCACACACACACACACACACACACACACACACACACACACACACACACACACACACAGGGCAGAAAGGGGGATATACACGCATACAAGTACACAGGGGAACAAGGGGAACAACCACACACACACACACACACACACACACATATGAGTCAGGTAACAGGAAGAGAGAGGAGGCAGTAAAGGGCTGAGGAGAAGGACGATGTCAGAGGGGTTAGAACACAGCAGACCTGAAGCGCACTCTCTTCCTAAGAAACACACACACACACACACACACACACACAGTGCGTATGAGGTACCTGTGCACTGGATACGGAGCCAAACGGGTTGGACGGCCTCATGACGGGCTGGGAGTACATCATAGTGGGCGGGGTCATCATCGCCATGGAGCCCATCTGAGGAGGCTGCAAACAACAAATATATTAGCCAATCACGCCGCAGCTCATCACAGGTGTGTAGCATCGTGTGTGTGTGTGTGTTTTGTGTGCATGTGCGTGTGTACGTGTACGTGTGTGTGTGTGTGTGTGTGTGTGTGTGTGTGCATGTGCGTGTGTACGTGTGTGTGTGTGTGTGTGTGTGTGCGTGTGCGTGTGCGTGTGCGTGTGTGTGTGTGTGTGTGTGTGCGCGCGCATACAGTATGTGTGTGTGTGTGTGTGTGTGTGTGTGTGTGCACGTACAATATGTGTGTGTTGTGTGTAGTGTTCACTCACCATGCCGTAGCCCATCATGCCAGTGGGGGTGGTGGCAGGGAAGGCCATGACAGAGGGGGGCTGCGGAGACACAGTAAATAATGAATAAACAAGACACACACGATAAATAAATAAGACGACAGCTGAATCCATACCCTCGGCTATTCATATTTAAAGGCCCCCGCCGCCTCCTTGGTGCGTTACCATAGAAACAGGATTCCATGTGGTGGTGGGAGCGGCTTTGGGTTGCCAGTGCATCCCTCCCGTCAGCTTCTTCTCCCCGGGCTGCGTCCAGTGGATATCACTACGGAGACGAGAACGACAGGAGAGAGAGAGGGAGAGAGAGAGCGGATGAGAGAGGAGGGAGGAGTTAGAGGATAGTAGGGAAATAAAAAGGAAGTGTGAAAGGGAGAACAAGAGCATGGGAATGAGAGAGTGAGGGACAAAGAGAAGGAGAGAGAGAGAAAGAGAGTGTAAGTGCAACAGAAAAAGGAACTCAAGGAAGAGATGGGGGGTGAATGGGTGAGACAAAGAGAGTGGAGAAAGGCAGAAAGAGAGAGAGGGACAGAGAGATAGAGAAGGAGGGAGAGAGGGAGGGAGAGGGGAAGACGTTAACATCAGCTCCCACTGCACAGCAGCCATTGTAAATTCCTCTCTTCATTACCACAGCACAGGCAGACATGTCATCACCAGGGGGATCATGCTTACTTTTTCGTGGTGCCATTTCCAATCCCTAGACCTGAAAGAAACAAAGATGAGAAACCTTATTGTATTGATTGTGGAGAGAGGGTGAATTGGTATTGGTTGTGGTATGACAGTGAAGTGAACTGGTATCACTGTGATAACAATTTAAAGTATATGTATATGTTTTGTTATGTTCATTTTTCAGTTTTCATTTGTCAAGCCAATAAAGCAACTTTTGAATTTGAATTTGAATTTCAATTGAGAGGGTGAAGTGAACTGGTACTGGTTGTGGTGACAGGGTGGACTGGTATCATACTGGCTGTCGTGTGTGAAAGAAGGCTGGTACTCACTGCCGACCAGGTTAGCAAGGGAGGAATCCAGGTCGTCAGATACGAGCTTCTCTGGCATGTTGGGGACGAGGCCTTGGGCGGTGGCCACCATGGTGGGTTTCAGGATCCCACCGGCGAGGTCTGGAGGGAGTAGAGGGGTTGGGTTTGATACTCTTCAGATTCAGTTTTTGAGATGGATTCTTTCTGACAATCATAGCAATCTGTTTTTTAAGTATATTTTTTAGGCTTTTGCTTTTATTCAGATAGACCGACTGACTGTTATTTTGAAGTGTGTACAGTATGTGAGTGACTTACCATCCAAGTCCTGGCTACTGGAGCCTGCTTTGGAGCCAAACGCCGACTCAAAGTCCACCTGGAGAGGGGCATTGGGCTGGGGCTGGTTCACGGGGGGCATGGAGTACCCTAAAAAACAGAGGGGGGGTGGGGGGGTACTTCAGTCAAGAGCACATCACACAGCATTGGGCATGCAGGGAATATCCCACTCAGAGGATCACATCATGTCAGCACTTTTCTACATCACAAATCTACATCATCACATCTCTACATCATCACATCCCTACATCACACCCCTACGTCATTCCTACATCACATCTCTACATCACATCTCTACATCATCACATCCCTACATCACACCCCTACGTCATTCCTACATCACTCCCCTACATCACATCTCTACATCACATCTCTACATCACCACATCCCTACATCACACCCCTACATCACATCTCTACATCATCACATCCCTACAGTACATCATCACATCCCTACATCATCACATCTCTACATACCTGTAATCACAACTCTACATCACATCTCTACATAATCACAACTCTACATCACATCTCTACATCATAACATCCCTACATCACACCCCTACATCACATCTCTACATCATCACATCCCTACATCACATCTCCACATCACATCTCTACATCATCACATTCCTACATCACATCTCTACATCATCACATCCCTACATCACATCTCCACATCACATCTCTACATCATCACATTCCTACATCACATCTCTACATCATTACATCTCTACATCACCACATCTCTACAGTACATCACATTAGTCACGCTTCAACATTCAGCACAGAGTAGAGTAGAATAGAGCAGAGGAGAACTGAACAGAAAAAAATTGCATAAGGGAGCATACAAATTGAACACTAATAACAAATCAAGTGATAATCTGTGCCTCTGCATTCTGGTGTATGACCTACAGAGGCCAGCTTCAGGAGTTAGAGGCTTACCCCTAAAGAGGCCAGCTACAGTAGGAGTTAAGGGCCTACCTCTAAAGAGGCCGGCTACAGTAGGAGTTAGGAGTTAGGGGTTACCTCTAAAGAGGCCAACTAACTGAGGAGTTAGGGGGTTACAATCTAAAGAGGCGAACTAACTGAGGAGTTAGGGGGTTACCTATAAAAAGGCCAGCTACAGGAGTTAGAGGCTTACTTTTATAGAGGCCAGCTAACTGAGGAGTTAGGGGCTTACCTCTAAAGACGCCAACTAACTGAGGAGTTAGGGGGTTACCTCTAAAGAGGCCAGCTAACTGAGGAGTTAGGGGCTTACCTCTAAAGAGGCCAGCTACAGAAGAGGGCTCAGGCTGGAAGGGGGATGGGTTGGGGAGGTGCTGGAGCATGGTGGCCGAGCCGAAAGAGTCTGGGACCCCAACACACACACGAGGCCCAGAAAGAGAGCAGAGGAAAGTAACACAAGCAAAGGCAGGGTTAGTGTAGAGCACACATACATACTGTCTCACACACAGACATACATACACATGGAGGGCACATGACTGCCATTCAGCTTTACCTAGGGGAAAGCTCTCAGAAAATACTACAAAGGTCATGTGGACCAACAGGAGAGCGTCTGTGATAATAAAATCCATAACGTTGATTGGTCACAACAAGTCATAACATCCATGACATTGATCGGTTATGACCGTATAAGGTCATAAAATCCTAAGAGTTGATTGGTCATGACTGTATAAGGTCACAACATCCTAAGAATTGATTGGTCACGACTGTAGTCATATAACATCCATAACATTGATTAGTCATGACCATAGGTTATATCCATAACACTGATTGGTCCCAACTGTATAAAGTCATAACATCCTATTGCCTAAGATCATAACATCCATGACATTGATTAGTCATGACTACAGTATATATGGTTAGAATATCCATAGTATTGATTGGTCACAACTGTATAAAGTCATAACATCCATGACATTGATTGGTTACAACTAAGGTCATAACATCCTAAAAGTTGATTAGACGCAACTGCTTAAGGTCATAACATCCTAAGAGTTGATTGGTCACGACTGTATTAGGTCATAACATCCTAAAAGTTGATTGGTCACTATTGTGCGAGGTTATAACATCTTAAGGGTTGATTGGTCATGCCTGTATGAGGTCATAACTCATAACATCCTAAGAGTTTATTGGTCACGACTGTATAAGGTCACAACAGCCTAAGAGTTGATTGGTCATGCCTGTATAAGGTCATAACATGTATAACATTGATTAGTCATGACTGTATCATTAGAGTCTGAGGTCAAGACATCCTAAGAATTGGTACATCACGACTGTATATAGAGCTCAACAGTCTCGCCCACAGCCAATTCCGGAAGTAAGAATCCAATACAATTTCTCCATTGACAACTTGAGTATAAGCCATAAAATCCTAACCGTCCATGGTAGACTTATAACCAGCTATGATGTGACTAAGCGATTGTACATGCTCATATCGATGCCAAAAGTTAATGGGGTATCAACCTTGTTTTGAGAAAAAGTACTAGGCTACACTTCCCAAAATCCTAACGTGTAAAAGTTGGTAAAAGCAGAGACTTTGACTGGTAGAGATCGCTGTTGCCATGGGAATGTTTAATTCCACTTTTCCCGCACCTGTCGTCTCCTCACTCACACGAATCAAGATGGTTGCCAGGGCTGTCAGAACCGATGTGTGGCCGTCCGAAAAAGAACAGTTTTCTCATCCTGAAGGTTGAATTTACTTAATGGAAATGGTAGGAAGTAATCATCTTCTTGTCTCAGATTAATATGGAACCATGTAAACTAGAAAAGCACTCAGAGAGTGCAGACCTCCGCCAAGTGAAAACATAACCGCCTCCTGGATCCATACGGTGACACGGATCACTCCCAAAATCTAATAATTTCTACCTTGGGTCATTTCACACCTTCCCTGAAAATTTAATTGAAATCCATCCATAACTTTTGGAGTTATCTCGCGAACAAACAAACAAACAAACAAACAGACAGACAGACAGACAGACAGACAGACACGTCGTAACTGGTTAACCTACGGCATGGTCTAAAACTCTATATATATACGGATTTTCCCAGCTACGTCAATTGGAGAAATGAATGAGACACTTACTTCCGCAAACTAAGCTCTCTTGGAGGAGAGGCGGGACTGTTGAGCTCTATGGTCATAACATCCAGAAATGACAGGCCATGATTATACACGGTCATAACATCCTAAGAGTTGATTGGTCATGGCAGTCCTGCTGGACAAGGAAAGGGGCCTTATGTTTTCTGTCTGGCAGGAAACATAGGAGCTCTGGTACCTGAGATCAGGCTTTCTATCCGCACTGTACGTTTGTAATTGGTTGAAAGAGACGAGCTTGGGTCAATAAAGGGATTGTATTGATCTACAGCAAAGAAAATCAAACATAGAAGATATAAGAAGATCATCTGTGTACATACTAAAGTTTACTGATTGAGTGAGTGAATGAATGGTCTGTTTCATTTTCTCTTCAGCTTCGCAAGAGGCTACCCCACCCCATACTCCACCCTATACTCTGCTCGAATATACCTCACCTGTCCTCGTCAACTTTCCAAATATCCCCTGACACT
>NC_085012.1:14400541-14405541 GCF_963854185.1 Sardina pilchardus
CAGAGCCCTAACGGTTCTGAGAGTATCTGGACGCTTCAAGCCCTGACCTGCATGCAAGTGTGTGTGTGTGTATGCACGCGCGTGTGTGTGAGTGTGTGTGTGTGTGTGTGAGGGCACCGTGAGGAGAACTTACCTCGGCCACCTTGAGGAACTCTGAGATGCGTGTCATCCTGGTCAGGAACTTCTTGTAGATGTCCAGGCCCTCTTTACATTGCACCTTCTTCATGTCAAAGTATTTCTCTGCCGGCAAAAACACACACATACTGTAGCACTGAGCAACAAACACACGCCTGTCACATCATACAGTATGTCAGTCACAAAAACACTACCACACACACCGTAAAATAAAAATCAACTCTTTCATCACCATCAATCACACTACAGGTGAAGCCATCTGTGAGGAAAGTGTCTGTTTATGTGTGTACCAGTTCATGAAGGTGTGCGTGTGTGTGTACATGTGTGTGTGTGTGTGTGTGTGTGTGTGTGTGTGTGTGTGTGTGTGTGTGTGTGTGTGTGTGTGTGTGTGTGTGTATGTGTGTGTGTGTGTGTGTGTGTGTGTGTGTGTGTGTGTGTGTGTGTGTGTGTGTGTGTGTGTGTGTGTCTGTCTGTGCGTCTGTGTGTGTGTGTGTGTGTGCACGCGTGCACATGTGTGTGTGTGTGTGTGTGTGTACACCCTTACCCAGCAGGTTGATGATGCCTTCATTATAGGCGGCAAAGAGTCTGATGGAGTCTTTGAAGAGCAGCATGAACGCCGCGTTGATGACCCCGTTAGTGAGCTCATTAGCGTTGACCTGAACAACAGGAAGTACAGCACGTCTCTCAGTCAGGCTCTCTCAGAAGCACAACAAAACTAAACTACTGAGGGAAGCCCTCCCAGCACCCAGACCCACATGAGACACTGATCTGTGTATGAGGTAGGTCAGCCTAGCTCCTCCTGACCCGGTCAAAGTGTCCTTGAGCAAGACACTTGTGCTCCCGATGAGCAGGTTGGTGCCTTGCATGGCAGCCTCCGCCATCGGTGTGTGAATGGGTGAACGTGAGGCATGATAATGTAAAGTGCCTTGGGTGCTTGCAGAAACCGATAAAAGCACTATATAAATGCAGTCCATTTCCCATTACACTCTTCCATCCACTCAACAACAGCCTAGCATAACTGAGAGAGAGGGAAATGCACTCCATCCTTTAGGCTGCTGGATTTGTGCACTGTAGCATCTGTAGTTGCTAACCTGTTAGTTGGTTGGCAATTGAAAATTGCACCGCAACCAACAAAGTTGCTAACTTAGCTAGCTAATGTGGTTTTGGGATATGCGCCCCTGCATGGCAAACATGAATACCTCAACCTGTATGATCAACATACATTGCCCTTTGTTTTGAGGAAATATAATCTACAATAATCACAACAGACATCCACAGCTCCCACTCAGTGTATAACAAACAGATCATGTGCAAGAGGCCATGTGTAACAGACCGTGCGTAATAGCTGTGTATGAAATGAGTAGATGTGTGAGAGATGTTTTTAGATTTTAGAGAGGCTCAGCCTCAGAGTCGAGACCTCAATCCATAAAAAAGTGAGCAGTGCACAAGACCAGAGTGCTGGCAAATTGTTCCTGCCTCAAACTGCTGCTTAAAAGGTGCAGTCTAGAATCAATGTGGAGACATGGAGAGGCTTGATAGAACTATAAGAACTATTTTGAGAGCTGTGATGGAGATATGGAATAGATGTATATAACCCCTACACGTCTACTATATATTGATGGCTCTGGTGAGGTGACTGGGTCAGTGACTCACGTTAAAGTCGAGCAGCGCGTCCATCTGGTTCTGAATGATGGGGATCGTCTTCAGGAGCTTCTCTGTGTTCATCGTCCTCATCACACCGTCCACCCTACACACACACACACACACACACACACACACACACATACACACAGACACACACAGACACACACAGATGATGTCATTTGTCATCATCATCATCATCATCACATACATACACATACCCCCACACACAGGGTAATGATGTCATCATCATCATCATACACACATACACACACACACAGTGTAATGATGTCATCATTATCATCCTCATCCTCTTCAGGCACATGCAAGCACACACACACACAAACATTCTCGTACACAAACTCATACACACACTGAAAACACAACATCAAACCAAAGGACAGGAGTGCATGACTTTCCTCATGGCGACAGAAACCAGCTGAGGCTAGATCACAGTACACACACACACACACACACACACACAGACACACACACACACACACACACAAACACAAACACAGTCAGTCAGTCACACACATACACACACACACACACACACTGGATAAATACAACATCAGGGGAACGTGCTTGAAACAAATCATACTAAAACAGACACCGAAAAATCTGCTAAATCTTAAACATTACTCACTGCATTGGGTCCCAAATGAGCACAATATTGCCACATTGGCCATATAAATTACAATCACTAAATAAGCATGCATAAGCACTTAATGTGTGCATTAAACAGGAACGCTAACCCTATGTAAGCACTGAACTATGTATGCTAAAAAGAAACAATTTGCCATTCATAGGGCCTAAATATGTGTACTAAATAGGCATACTAACCCTAAGTAAGCACTAAATAAGTGTACTAAATAGGCATACTAACCCTAAGCAAACACTAAATATGTGTACTAAATAGGCATACTAACCCTAAGCAAACACTAAATATGTGTACTAAAGGCATACTACGCCTAAGTAAGCACTAAATATGTGCACTAAATAGGCATACTAACCCTAAGTAAGGACTAAATAAGTGCTTACTTCTACAGAGAATCAAGAACGAAGCCTGAATAAGAAGCCTGTCCAAATGCAGTCACTGGGAGTGCGAGTACACTAAATAATCAATAAGGTCTGCCTTCAGGCCCCAATGAGAGTGATACTGACACACACACACACACACACACACACACACACACACACACACACACACACACACATACACACACACACACTAATCAAAATCAACAAACACAACAAACACTACTCACAATCAACACCAAGTTACACTTCTCACAATCAACAAACACATGGGGGCACACACACACACACAAACACACACACACACACACACACACACACACACACACACTCTCTCTCTCTCTCTCGTTACTAACGGTCAACATACACGTACTACTCACAATCAACACGAAGTCACACTTCACACACAATCAACAAACACATGGAGCCACATACACAAACACACACACTAGGGGTGTAAAAAATAACCGATACATATCGATATTCGTTTTTAACCTGTAAAAGACGACTACATCGATGCATCAAGCCTCGTTTCGAATTTTTCATGACATGAATCGGTTATTGTTTCGATTTAAAAGAAACAAATCGGTTCACATTCGCAAACGTTTCTGACTTGACCGTCTCTTATGAAATACTCGATTTCCTGGCCTGGTGCGTGGCTGTGTGCATCCCAATTTTGATTTGAGAACAATGACAGCCTCTCATTGGTCAAAGATGGCATAGCCTATCACGTTCTTCTATCCATTCCAACGAAACGTGCCCTGGACGTGCCTGAAGGAATGAGATGCTAGTCTTCCTCAGAAAAGATTTCTGACAACTCCGAACCTATATTCAACGCGCCGGCGAAACTTAAATCCAAAGTTTGGAAGTCGTTTGGCTTTTTCAAAAGAGAAGGTCTCTTTATATGGCTCTGGTTCTATCTCTCCCGTTGTCAAGCGGGCATATCCCAGGATTCTGATTAACTTTAACTTTGAAAGATCGCTACTTTTATAGCCTACATTGCATCCAACTAGCTACAATCCACCTCCGTCATATTCTACAATGTTACTATGGTTCTGCACGTCTGTATTTCAGCTTGGATGCAACGTGACAGTTCATTTAGGATTAATTCGCCTAAACTTCGCAACGAGTTTGGCGAATTAATATTCAAGTGTGATACGGGAACTACTTCAAAGGTAGCAGGTTATACGAAGTTAATGGCCACCCCATCAGCCAATCAGAGAAGAGAATTCCATTGTTGAGGGAGATAAGCAGAGAATCATTTATTCTTTTACATGAGAAAAGGCCAAGGGCAAAGCACTGCTTTATTTTCTTTTGTAACGACACCTCTTTGGTCTTTAATTTTTTTATGCAACATATACAGAGATATGTGTTTCTTCTGTTTATTTCTTTATGGTGTCCTCAGTGTGTGCCATTACTAAAATATTATATGAAAAACCTCACCTTTTCACAATAAAATGTTTTGTCATGTTCATACATCAAGTTGTTTGTCCTATTGATAACCATTAACTTGATCATGTAAAATGTGCACAATTGTAAAGTGAATGTGCACAATGAAAAATAACTTTCAGAATGCTTTCGATTATTGAACCGCATCGAATTGCATCGAATCGCATCGAATTGAATCGTACCGAATCGTTTGCTATTAACATGTATCTTTTTTTGAATCGTATCGTGACAATGTATCTAGATGCGAATCGTATCGTCTTTCACATGAGAGATTCACACCCCTAGCACACACACTACTCACAATCTCCACATTCATGTTACACACACTCAATGCTCAGTCAAGCTGATGAGCTTACACTCCAGGAACGATAAAAAGAGGGTCTTACCCGCGCTTTACTTTAGTGAAGTCAAACGCCACCTGCCGGTATGACACGGCCTTTTCATTCAGGTAGCGACTATACCTCCTGATGAAGGTGGACATGTCGTACCCTACATGTCGGGAGAGAGAGAGAGAGAGAGAAGAGAGAGAGAGAAGAGAGACAGAGAGAAAGAGAGAAAGAAAGAGAGAGACGGTATGGGTGGGAGGACGAGAAAGAGAGGGAGAGAGAGAGAGGGGGAGAGAGAAGAGAGAGAGAAGAGAGACAGAGAGAAAGAGAGAAAGAAAGAGAGAGAGACGGTATGGGTGGGAGGGCGAGAAAGAGAGGGAGAGAGAGGGAGAGAGAGAGAGAGAACGA
>NC_085012.1:14408041-14425541 GCF_963854185.1 Sardina pilchardus
GGAGGAACTCAGGGTTAAATGCCTTCCTAAAAGACACAGCAATGACAGACTGGCAATCCCTGGCTTTTGTGGCCACTGTATGCCTGCTGATCAAGACAGCGGCTGCATCTGAATATCCATAATAGCCTACTGTATAGCAGGCATGAAGCAGTATGCTACAACCGTAGGGTGTCCAAATACTCAGTGCGCTACTTATGAATGGAGCAACCCCGCAATGAAGTCGCTGTGTGTGTGTGTTTGTGCTGAACTATAATCTCCCTCAATTAGACCTAATGAGGGAGAACCACTAGTCTGGTGGTACTCAGGAGCCATTTTCAACGTCACATCATCACAGCAGCAGCCTGCCTACGCCACCGGAGCCCAACCAGGAGCCAGTCTCCGGACTTACAAAGAGCTCCGTCACAAGAATCAAACCAGTGCGGAACACAACAACCTGCTCTTAAAAATCACAAGAACAAAACCAGTAGGGAGCATGAGATCCTTCTCTAAGGCCAAATTCACACCAAAGATTCCCAACATGACGAGACCGAGTTGCAACGGCGTGAATTAGATGTTGCACCTACAGTAGTTGCAAGCCATCGCAAGGCATTCAACATGTTTAGTCACAGTTGCAAGGTTTTAGAACATCGTGGCTACGAACCCGACTGAAGGAACCACAATCACAAGAACCACAGGAGCCGGGTGAAGAGGACACAGCCTAGGTGTTCTAGACTCTCCCATCCCTGGTAGGGATCTCCATACATGTTGCAATGCAGAGGTTGCTCTGCATTGCAACATAAATTTGTTGATGCATCTCACCCATATAATGCTAATACGACTATAAGTTCAGAGTATTGCTCACATCAGTAGGATTATATTGCGCTGACAAGGCAAGCTGTACAAAAAATGATGTAAGATGAAGAAGCTAATTACACTATGTCTAACTTGCTTGTTTGGGGAAACAACATGATGTGTTTTTGGAAAGGTTATCATTCACTAATACACACTTCCAATGTGTGCCACAATGAGACACACAGGGATGATTCTTGTGTATAACCTCGATACCCACCTCACACACACACACACACACACACACACACACACACACACACACACACACACACACACACACATCAGTAGATACACACACTCACTAATTTCCCCACCCACACACACACACACACACACACACACACACAAATGTGTGTGTGTAAAAGCTGAGAGGTGTCCACTGCTTTATGGCCTATATTCCAGAGGGTGCTCAGGGAAGACGTTAAAGTAGGACATCATATCCTCTCTGAGCATCAGTGTGTGTGTGTGTGTGTGTGTGTGTGTGTGTGTGTTTGTGCATGTGTGGCTGGCCGAGTTAGTTAGGACTATAACCCCCTAACCAGCCAGCCATCTCTCCCATACACACAACCCCACACATATGGTCAAACACACGCATATATACGCAAATACACACACAAACACACACACACACAATCTTTCATAAAACACAAGCACACACCATCTTTCATACACACCATCTCTCATAAACACACACACACACACACACACACACAACAACAACACAACATCTCTCTCAAACACACTCTCATACATGTCATGTTTCCCAAACACACACACACCCAGCACACACACACACACACACACACACACACACAAACTTCATCTCCACACACACACACACACACACACACACACACACACACACACACACACACACACACACACACACACACACACACACACACACACACACACACACACACACACACACACACACACACACACACACACACACACACACACACGTCATCTTCGGCAAACACACAATCACAATCACACACTATAGTATGTCACCCAAACACACACACTGCTGTCTCTCCATAACACACTCTAATGGCATTTCATGCACACAAGACACACCATCATTTTCAAACACACGCTAGATTTGCATGATGAAATCTATCTGTCACTCCAGTATTTTGCAAGCAGTTTGATTTGGGTTTTAAAAAAATGCTTTAAGACATGAGCAACATATCTTATTGTTAAATGAAAACTGTCACAGTGACTGTAGATTCCTGAGTCTGATGTGTCCAGACTGTTTTTTAAATTATTATTCCAAAACTGACAAGAAGCAACCACCTGCTGAGTGCAATCCTCTCAACATGATCACTCCTTCATATCTGAATGACTGTGGGGATATCAACTAAGTCTCGATGAATGAACGTGATCTGTGTGTGTGTGTGTGTGTGTGTGTGTGTGTGTGTGTGTGTGTGTGTGTGTGTGCGTGTGAGGGTGACTTTTGGTCACGTTGAACAGTGGTGTCTCAGTAAGCCTGTATCTCCAGCCGTGCCAACTGATTTATCCTGTTACCACACACACACACACACACACACACGCACACACACACACACACACACACACACACACACACACACACACACACACACACACACACACACACACACACACACACACAAACAAACACACACACCTACTCACAGGTCTGCCTGTGTTTGTCTCTGCGGTTTCTCTCTCCAACATGCACACAGACTCCCTGTAACTGAGGCGGTCACCACACCAGGTAGCCTGGACCTGACTGTCTGTCAAGCTGATGAGTCTGCTGCTAGGGCACAAGCTTTGTCTTCCTGCTGGATTCCCCAGATAATAACATGGCAGTGGTACTCGTGTACAGTATCAGAAAGGTAGCACTTATATCCTTAGATAATAATATGGCAGCACACCCATGTACAGTATCAGAGAGGTAGCATTCAGATCCACTGGCTCTGACAATAGTTGCACTTACAGGTGTTATTGCTTCTGAGTGAGTGAGTGAGCGTGTGTGTGAGTGTGTGTGTGTGTGTGTGTGTGTGTGTGTGTGTGTGTGTGTGTAGGCTACATGTGTGTGTGTGTGTGTGTGTGTGTGTGTGTGTGCCTGCGTGTTTTTCAGGAGATCTAACACTGTGTGCATATCTGAGGATGGGCTGCATCAGCAGATTAAAGGTTTTAGTCTGACATGATAAATATAGCCACCGCATCAACTAGCGGCCACAGTGACAACACAACACACGGACGCACAGGGCCTGAGCGGGCCCAATCTAGCCCTTGGTTCGCTGAGGAGCCGTGGATACTAGGATACCTGGACTGGGCTTTGGAACCACGGTGGACTTCATCCACTCAATCTTTTCGCATAGTGACGACCATGAACATACCTCGGTAGTGTATTTGAAACCAAGTAGCGTCTGCCCTGCTGTCAGTCTGTCCTACTACCTCAGGCAAAACAAGCGATGCCTACAACCACACATACACACACACACACACACACACTGTTCCCACACCGACTACGGCAACGCAAAGATAACGGGCTAGGACGAGATGACACATAGAATATGGTGTTTCCACAGTGCAAGCATCATAACAGTTCCAGGATGTATGCCAAATGACAATGCATTACATGACACCCAGCTGTTAAGAAGCTATACGCGTACTTGCGTTCAAATGTTCGTAAAATATGTCAAGCATGCCCGAGCGACCTGATTTTCGTTGCCTTGACTGAATTCAGTGAGGCAAAGGCTAACATACAATAGGAAGTCCATATACTGGGTTAGCCTGCTATCCTAGCACCACAGGCCTACTACAGACCAGCAGCGTCACCCGAACAGACCCGTGCGGAGATGGCCGGCTTCATTGATTCTTACCGCACCCCCTCTAACCGTGTAAATAATAAAATCCATACTCACAGTCCAAATGTTTTTTCTTGGGCCCCATAATTTCGTGCGTTGTCGCCTTGCATACTGTTTTGGAGACGGCTGATCCGGTAACGCTGTGTTGAGCTGCGGTTATCCTGTCCGTAATGCTCTGCCCCGACATCTTCGCGTTTGTAGACAAAGACGAGTGTACTGATAATATATTCAAATTTCGGAATGAAATTGACAACGATATTTCCGCTGACGTGTTTGCCGGTAAATTGGCATTGAGCAGCCTAAGTGGCGATTTCAAATAGACCGTCGAGGCGGTGAGAACCGTAGCTATAAGGAGAAACAACGTATCGCTAGACCACAGATAGATACGTAGAATCCTATATTTAGGAAAAATGCTGAGTGTTACTTGCTCGCTACATAGTAAAACAGGTAAATATGTTTCCTAAAGGTCTCCAAGCTGACTCATCTCTCATCGCGGGTGTTCTCCGAATCCCTGTGTCTTTCTCCTCCCCTCTGGTTTCGCCAGTCGCCACCCTTCGGAGTGAAAGCACTAAAGGCATTCACTGAAATGGCGGGCCTACTCGGAGCTGCTCTAGCTCTCCTCTCTCTCGTCTCCGCTGCGCTGTGCTCCGTGCTGGAAACACAGGACGCTCCACCGACTGTTCTGCGGTCAGATTACGCGACGCAGGGAGATGGCGAGGTACACGTGCTGTCTGCTGTTCTAGGGTCAGATTATGGCATCATAATCCAGCACTGCCGTTTGGAGCTTTGCAAAGTACACGGCCATTAGCGTGAGAATATTTTCTACATTATAATACAATTCACTTACATGTATCGATTAGAGTTATTTGGTTTGTGTCACAGTTTTCCATAATAGGTAAACGCATTGTGTGAAATAGTTCACCAGTTTCTTGAACACGTTCTCAAAACCCTCTAACTCAAAATCTAAGATATCCTTAGATTACACACTAGGCCTAGCCAGACACACACGAGATTTGCACTTTAGGGGAATTTAAAACACTTCTACCAAATCTTGTTTCGTTTTTGCCATGCAAACAGGATTATTTCCTATGTGTGTGATACACAGTTGCCATAATTGTGAACTTATTGCATTTGTAAAACTGGATGTCGTTTATTCTTGCCTTCAAATGCCCTGTGGCATGCGAAAATATGTGTGGGGAAAGCACATGAGCATCGTGAATGATTCACTCATGTCATCATCATAGCCATCATGTAGGGTACGCAAATGATGACACATTACACATCTAAAAGTATTTGTCTTTGATAGAGGAGTCTTGCTCTTGCTCATCCTCTCTGTATTTGAACACCTTGTGTCTTGCTATTTCTACATTGTGCAATGCACTACTGTTGACTCACTGATTCTGCAATTCTGATCAATAAGCATGTTGAGGCTTACTGTTTCCACCATGAAAGATATAAAGATAGATAGTCTTTAATGTCCTCAAGGGTATAATCGTTGTTATACATCATTCCATGTTAGCTAATAAGGCTATTACAGTAATAATAATGTGCACTCAGCATCATGTGTGTGTTTATTGAAATGGCAAATCCTTGAGTTTAAGTTATTGATATTGTGTATTGTAGCCTGTCGAAGTTCAGTAGTGTAATGAGTTGTGCAGGTTAATGTGTATGATGTTCTAGGATCTCTATAATAGCATGTGAGCCAATGTTGGGGTGCCACCCCTATAGGGGTGAGGGGTGTTTTGGGGGTTTGAGTCTTGAGAGACAAATGCCTGCGACTGCGAAATAGGAGTTATACGTAACTGTGTGTGCTTCAAGAAGAACAGGTTTTGAGGTGTGATTATGGTCGACAACAACCGCAATAAAGCTATAGGCAGTATGTTTTCTTTGCATGAATTGAATAGAGGTGAACGGTATACAGTATATGAGCATACTGTTGAATAGTGGTATGAGTCAAGTGTCTTTTGAGAAGTGAGGCAGATTTACAGTAGGCCTATATGTTTTAGGCAGTAGCTTATAGTGTATTAGTAATCAGGAGAAAACTGTAACTTAAGTTAAGTAAGAATGTGTGTGTGTGTGTGTGTGTGTGTGTGTGTGTGTGCAGTGTTTCCCACATTGACTTATTTGTGGCGGCCCACCACAATATCAACACTGACCACCACACAATGATTTTATGTTGTACTACTACTTAAACTAGATGAACTCCTTTCATTGTAGAGCTATATGCACACCTTTGTGCAGCCTCTCTGTCCCTCAACAAACATGCATGCACGTTTAAATAATACATTAAAAAAATCCAGCCAGGATTGTTGTTGACTGTTGTTGACGATTGGCTAAATCGCAATTAAATCCAGTAAGCATCACAAGCACACTACCACCACAAATAGAATTAAATTCTGTGGGAAACACTGGTGTGTGTGTGTGTGTGTGTGTGTGTGTGTATGTGTTGCATTGTTCACTTTTTTCATTCTAGACTTTTAGTTTATTTATTCATATTGATTACATTTGGAGGAATGCAATTTTTAAAAGTTATTTTATTGAACTCTTATTTGGCAGACACAATACATTTTAAATGTCATTAATACATGGACAACGACATTAAAGATATATTCTCTTCAAAGTAGCCTATGGGCCAATGGCAAACGTTTGTTGGTCTCGAGATTGGATCACAAAAATCACATAAATAGAGGATGAATCATCTGTAATATTTAAAGCAGTGACTTACTGCATGGATGCGATGCATGGATGCGATGTATTGACCAACATGTCAGTGTTAAATTTAAGTCAAACCAATGCAAGCTTTTCATCCTTACATTTGAACAGAAAATACCATCACTGTAAGCCCAGAACTTGACACTCTATGAGTATGAGTAGCAGTTCAACTGCAGGTGCTGAATGGATAACAGTCCCCAGCAGTGATGGATTTCCACCACAGGGGGGCAGTGTCTGGCATGTGATCAGCTGCTTACCAAAAATTGTTGGGCGTTCACAGGTTTGACTGGATAGTTTTTTTCACAATTGTTTAAATGCCAAAATCAAAAGTATTCCACCGTTACCGAAATCTTACACTAAGGGGCAAAACATCAGCCCAGATCTGCACAACAAGCACATCATCAGCATCACATTTTTTGCAAAACAGTGCACGCGCGCGCGCACACACACACACACACACACACACACACACACACACACACACACACACACACACACACACACACACACACGCACACACACACACACTGATTTACGAAACACTAAACACATTTCTCTACTTCAGACACCGAAAATGCTTTCAAAACCCTTTCAAAATACTCACCCATGAATCAATTGTTTAAACACAACTGGGGTGTGAAGAAAGTTACTGTAAGTGCTTAACTGTAAACTCAACAATCAGTCCTAAACACTGGGCTACAGGTGAGCCCCTTGTCAGCACCAGAAACAGAAAGGCAATGTAGGACAGAGAGGAAGAGGAGGAAGAGGCACTTTTTACTGTAAAGTTTTTTTTATGAACTTGGAAACTGAGTTGATAAAGGTTGATAAATAGTTCTATAGTTTTGACTGAAGTGTTTCATTTAGCAAAAGAGGTAAGGTATTCTGCTAATTGGGTGTGTTGTTGTGTTAATTGTGTGTAAAAAAACAGACCCTGTTTTCAAAGCTGTGTTTAAGCAATCGTAAACAAAACTGTGAATGCTTTTGCAGTGGATCTGAAGACAGTTTGTAGCTGTTGTTTTTGGTGCGCAAATGACAGGAGGAGAAAACACTCCACCTCTGAAACAGTTTCACAAGATAAAGGATGAAAGAAGATAATTAAAGGAAAACGAAAGATCACAGATAGATAAAAGAAACCACACGCGGGGCTCACAAATCACAATGCTGCTGATTGAATTGGCACAATCTCAGCCCAGAGGAGCAAAGTGATAGTGTGTGTGTGTCTATGTGTGTGTGTGTGTGTGTGTGTGTGTGTGTGTGTGTGTGTGTGTCTATGTGTGTGTGTGATTACTGATTACTGACATTATTCACCGCCATTTTACTTGTCTCCGAACCAGCATTCCATCATTTCATCCAACTCTTTCAGGCTGTGGATATGGTCATTGGATACAGGAATGATGTATGAATACATCAATAGATGAATGAAGTCTTTATACACAGACGTCCATTGGAAGCACATTTACAGATGTGTTGCATGAAGGAATAACATTCTGCAGACCCTCACTAACCAATGTTTTGTTTGAGCCCCCCCCCCCCACACACACACACAGACACATACACACACACACACACACACACACACACACACACACACACAAACTCTCTCTCACACACACACACACACACACACACACACACACAGACAAACACACACACACACACAGGATGTGAGAAGGATGAGAAGGGGGAATTTCCAGAAAACAAAAGCGTGTTGTGGAACCCCACCTGAGAGAGAGAGGAGCCCATGTGTCCACGCCAAAGTGGGTCATTTTTAGGGCGGAGCTGGTAAAGTTAGTAATGCGTATCCCATATACATCTCAAGTCCATATAGCCATCTGATCTATGCTGGAGAAGAATGGGATTTCTGTGCTTCTCAGGGCCTGTTATTTCAGTGCCGTCCATTAAAGGAGAGATAATGAGAGCTTCTCTTCTCTTATGTTGTTGTTTAAACCTTTAAGACAGGCAGTGACCCATCTGCAGTGAATGAATGGGATGGTTCACTTACACCAGCGTGACTCACAGGTCATCCTGATGTCCTGCTCCATAATGCGACACTCATAAGGGGAAACAGTATACACTACACTACACACAAACACACACACACACACACACACACACACTCAAAGATCTCTACAAATAACACAGCAGAGAAGTTTGGAAAAGGTGAAGTGTAGATAGTGAAGTTGGGTATAATGGGGCATTACCAAAAACACTGGATTAGCATGCTGCTATCCTATCGGAATACCCACCCAAACCATTCCAATAGCCAAACCACTCCAGTAGATAAACTAATCCATTCAGCAAACCATTTTACTGTAATGACCAAACCATTCCAATAGCCAAAACAGAAGCAATGTAGTATTACTATGTTATTATGTATTATTACTAGCACAAAGTAGCACCTGACATATTAGTCTCTTCTTTGAAGCTTTGATGCTTATTTCCAAATGAAAGGTGTAGTATTTGCCTTTGTGTTGTCAGACCCTGGTGAGCAGTGTTGGGAAGCAACTGAGTACATGTATTCTGTATTGCGTAAATAAATACAAAATATGAGTAACTGTATATAAATGTGGGTAGTATTTAGAATACAGTTACAATGACAAAGTGTACACTGCCTAAATGAAACGTTTTTTCCAAAGTGGAAAACTGTCATTAAATGACAGCAAAACAAATGTCAAAATTGTTAAAAAAAAATTCAAATGAACAAAAAGTTTAAAAACAGATCCCATGCCTGATTAAAATTAATGGGCAGGAAAGAAAAAGAGTGCATGCCACTAAATCCCTCGGGGTCCACATTGACGACTCTCTCAACTGTAAATGTCATATCGACCATCTTGTAAACAAACTGTCCAAGTGTGCTGGCTTGGCTTGTTCAGACTGTTGCTTCCTCTATCTGCCCTTCTCATGTACAAAACACTCTTTGAACATCACCTTAACTATTGTAATGTGATATGGTGCAACACCTTCACCAGCCATATTGAAAAACTAGCATCCTTGCAGAAGAAAGTCATACCTAGTCTCTCTGACCAGGCCCTGTCCTGGTCAGAGAGAAATTCCCCCACCCACCCTCTATTCCACCGCTTTGAGTTACTAAGTCTGGCTGAGCTAAATGAAATCATAATGCCTGTCTTGTATTTCAAATTGTCAACAGGCTCAACCCTAGATTGAGTAGTCTTGTTCCAATCTCCAGCCCCCAGCACACATACCGAACGAGAATCAAATCACTCATATCAGGAAAATGTTGCCGAGATGTGTGCGCCGATATGAGTGTTGTCTGTAGGGGGCCTCAGATTTGGAACAGGACTGATGATGGCCTCAAGGTGTTACACTCCACTTACACACATCTCCAACTTTAAACGACAACTAAATAATTTCCTTCTAACCTATATATATAATATAAAACTGTTTCCTCATGGGCTACTAGGATGTGTGTGTATGATTGTATGTGTGTAATATTAAGTATGTACTGTATGTTATGTGTTTTTGTTTACTTTGTATGCATTTATTCATCACATCTGGTTACAGGTGGTAACTGTATACCATTGCCTGTACCCCTACTACTGCATTATTGTAATTTTTGAAGTGGTATTGTGAATAAACTCAAACTCAAACTCAAACTAAAATATGCTTTGTTGTAGGCCAATCGGCCTATAACCAGCCAGCATGTTTTAGGGCAGTATATATTCTCTAATAAAATGTAATTCAACGGTCATGTAACCCAAAGTATTCAAATTACGTTTCTCACTTTGAGTAATCTATTGCAATATGTCACGAAATACATTATATAGGGCATGTATTCCGTAATCTGTAGTGGAATACATTTCAAAAGTCACCTTCCCAACACTGCCGGTGAGAGAGCAGTTGTCGTGCCCGCTGGGGCTGAGTGGGGCGAGATAGGGAGGATCAGAGGAGTCTCGGCTTTCCTGCCGTATCAGATCAGGGTGCCGTCACAGCTCTGGGCCGATGGCTTGATAGTCAGCGACTGGGGGACACCTCCGGCGCGAATCCGGTTCTGATCCGGCAGGAGGGGTTCTGGGGCTCGTTAGGGTGCAGTGTGTTCTCTCTAATGAGCAGGCCGGCTCTCAGGCACACCTGTTGACAGGTAAATTCGCCCAGACAAGCCCCTTAGCCTGTGGCTGCTGACAGACACTGATGGCGCTGACCGATAGGAGTGGGAAAGCTGGACCGGTGCTCATGTTTCCGGCCCGCTGAAAGGGTCTGATCACAGCGTTCCCACGTGCAGGACTCTGCCAAAGTAGCCTCTGATTGGAGCGCTCAGATGAGGAAAAGGACAATAGTGATGATGATGATGATGATGATGATGGGGAAGTCCGACGCTCGTCCTTGCTGCGCCAAGCCACACTCTCCACTCGCGCCCTCACCCTGGCCCGAGGCACATGGAGCCCAGCTTACTGGACAACTGCAGGGACCCCAGTAAGACTTGGGGGAGGTGGGGGCAGTTGGGATGGGGGGGTGGCATGTGAAGGGTTCCCCTGGGGTCCCCGTGAACTCTCTCTCTGGGGTTCTCCTGAAGTCTCTTTGCGGGGGTCTGTTTCTTCTTTTCTTCATGGGTTGTTTTTTTTCATCATATTGTCTTATAGCAATCAGGATTTGCCTATTTCTTATTTATTCAAGTTTTTGTTTTTAATGTAAACGTTTTTTCGTGTGTGTGTGTGTGTGTGTGTGTGTATTTGAAGTTCACTCCTGGCGTGTGGTTCTCACTGTGTGTTCAGGTGCAGAGATGGAGTGGCTGTGTGTGGTGATGTTTCTGATCAGCGGACCCCCTTCTGCCGGAGCCCAGTTTAACGGATACAACTGCGACGCCAACTTCCACAGCCGCTTTCCTGGTAAGAGACACGCTTCAGGTCGGGGTGCTCTTGGAACCTCTCAAATTCCGAAGTAAACACAACCGTTACTTAATATTGTTCATGTATTGGAATGGCTAGCAGAGGAATATTATTTGAACATTTCCAAATTATTACTAGATCTCTGTCACTCATACTATGTCTTTCTTTTCATCTGTCTTTGTTTCTCTCTCTCTCTCTCCCATTCACTCACTCGCTCCTCTTCTATCTATCAATACCCCCCCACTCTACCTCCTATCTCCTCTCTCTATCGCTTCATCTCTTTGTGCCTTTCTCCCTTTCTCTTTTCCTGTATTTCTCTCCCTTCCCATGCCTCTCTGTCTCCTTCTCTCTCTCTCTCTCTTTCTCCTATCTCTGTCTCTGTCTGTCTCTCCCCCCCTAACATACACACACACACACACACACACACACATACCCACACACCCTCCTCAGGTGAGCGCGACATCAGTGTGTACTGTGGCGTGCAGACCATCACGCTGAAGATTAACTTCTGCCCGGTGCTCTTCTCGGGATACACCTCCTCGGACCTGGCCCTCAACGGTCGCCATGGTGAGGCCCATTGCCGCGGCTTCATCAACAACAACACCTTTCCCACCGCGGTGCTCTTCAGCATCAGCCTTAGCACACTGGAGGCCTGCGGAAACACACTGGAGGTGTGTGTGTGTGTGTGTGTGTGTGTGTGTGTGTGTGTGTGTGTGTGTGTGTGTGTGTGTGTGTGTGTGTGTGTGTGTGTGTGTGTGTGTGTGTGTGTGTGTGTGTGTGTGTGTGTGTGTGTGAAACTGTGTGATTGATGCCAGAAAGCAAGTTCTGAGTTCCGTTTGGGTTGGATCCTTAGCCAGGGAGTGAATTGTCTGTAAGGACAGACAGAAACATTTGGTTTTTGGAATTTGATTGATTTAATTGTTGGCCCCTTAGCAGGATTTTGCATGGGGCCCCATGGAGGGCTGAATCGGCACTTCTCTGATTACCAACATTGTGTCCTTTGAGTGAGGCACTTAACCTGAGTTGCAATGGGGAGACTGGGCCATGTAATAATAACATGCCGCCAGAAGCATCTGCTATGCTATTGGTCCAAACAGCTTGATCATGCCCGGAACATGGTGCTTACGTTTTCCACTTCCAGAAATTAGGCATTTTGTAATGGACTGCCATGGTATTAATCATTCAGTTATTATTCAACATTTTCAGTCCCATTCACTCCCATTCCACACTGATGATGGTCTGAATGGGACCGAAAAACGTAGGGTAGCACTTTGCATTTCTCACTGGTTGGATTAAACCTTGCATCGGCAACATTGGTGTGCGATTTCTCTTTTTGACTGAAGGACTGTGATAGCTCGACGTCTGGTAGTAAATATGCGGGTGGTTCATGTTGTACAGTAAAACTCAGTCATATAGGTTCTCAGAACCTACAGGGGCTCCAGAACTGCTTCCTCTCTAGTGTCGCTGAGGTAATAGAATCACTGTGTTCCATGCTGTTCTTCCATCATACACGGCAGGCAGTGGTGGCCCCCTGGCCGGTGATGCGGCAGAGATGCAACGGTGGCGTGTTCCATTCTCCCCTATTCATTGTTTATTACCTCCGCCAAGGAGGTTACAGTATATTTTCATCGAGGTTTGTTTCTTGGTTTGTGTGTCTGTCGGTTTGTTGTTCGCAAAATAACTCAAAAAGTTACGGATGGATTTCGATGAAATTTTCAGGGAAGGTCTGAAATGACCCAAGGAAGACGCAATTACATTTTGGTGATCCGTATCACTGTCTGGATGCAGGAGACGGTTATGTGTTCGCTTGGCGGAGGTTTGCGCTCTCTGAGTGCCAACTTTTTGAGTTATCTTGCTAACAAACAGACAAACAAACATACAAATAAACAAACAAACAAACCCTGTTGAAAACATAACCTCCTTGGAAAATAAGGCTGAGCGAACCTGATGAAGCATGCATTGTTCGATTAAAAAAAAGAAACAAACAATGTTAATAGTGATCAGTGTGTGGTGATTTTGATCAGAAAATAAGTGTGTTAGACTGTGTATGTGTGTGTTAGGAGAGATGGCAGTGAGGCACCTGATCTAGGTGGAGCCCACTATCCTCCAGGTAATAGTGATGTAGCTGGCTATGATGGAACCACAGGTGCAATGAGCAGCAGGTGTAATATAGCCACAAGTCAACATAAGAGTGATGTAGTTACAGTGCGTGTGGCGTGGTTCTCCATATCATGTGTAAGCTGCCATTGAGATGTAGCTGACGGCCACTAGTGTGACGTGGGCCAGTGGCGCCTGCAGGCGTACGGCCGTACGCACTGTGCGTACCTTGAGACTACTCATCAAGGAGAGAAAACTACCCTTGTGCGTGTGTATTCACATCAAATTGGCCTACCATAACTTCCCAACTATGCACAGTATCCCATTAGCCGCATGCCATCAGGCTATTTACAAATTTCTATATGAAGTTAGTCAACACGTTATCAAAATTAACTTAATGCAGAGCTACTGTATATCCACGCGCACATATTTCATTTCAGCAGGAGAGATTAGCACGCAGGCGCGCAACTAGGCTACTTGTTGTTTACTTTTACTCGGCTATCTATTATGGTTGTCAGAACCCAATGTGACGCTAAATCACTAACTCAAATGCTCATCATGGATATCGCAAGTTCTTTTAAACAACGAAAAGAGAAAGAATGGAAGATGGAGGCAGGAAAGCTAGAGGAGATTCCAGATGGGCAATAACAAGCTAGGTAGACAATTTGTGTGCTTGTCGGAACGTTAGACTAGCATTACAACACTGTTTAACACCAGACGTTAATGCTTGAACAAAACTAAACGTAACTTAGCAGTAACTTAGCTGTGTAACGTTGTCCAAATGAGTATTGTATGGTATTATTGCATTTGGATGTTATACTATGTAGGCTACTTTTTTTGCCGACCAATGCACAAACCTAAAACCGAGAAACGGACAAATATTGTACAATATCAGAAAAATATTTTCGGGGGGTGGTGTTGATTGGTGTGCGTACCATAGCATTAATTCCTGCAGGCGCCCCTGACGTGGGCACAGGTGTTATGCAGGTGCAGGTATGTAGGTTCAGGTGTGAAGCTGTTACGGAGCTACCCTCAGGTGTGCCGCACAAGCAGTCACAGGTGATGTTACCTCGGCGCTGCTCCTTTTTGAGATTCTCTCCGCCCACAGGTGTCCACGGCTCCAGGTGTGAACGCCTACGGCAACGCGTCCATGGTGCAGATGGGGAACGTGTCGGGATTCATCGACACCCCCGACCCCCCCACACTCATCAGCTACCTCCCTGGACTGCTGTACAAGTTCAGCTGCAGCTACCCGCTCGAGTACCTCATCAACAACACGCAACTGGCATCGTGAGTCTACACACACACTGGCATCTTAAGATGACACACACTGGCATCATAAGAGTACACACACACACTCATCAAACATGCTAGCATTATAAGACTACAAACACATGCACAGACACACACACACACACACACTGGCATCGTGAGTCTACACACACTGGCATCGTAAGACTATACACAATGGCCTCGTAAAAGTACACACACACACACATTCATCAAACATGCTAGCATTGTAAGACTACAAAGACATGCACACACACACACACACACACACACACACACGCGCACACACACACACTCATACACACACACACACACACACACACTGGCATCGTAAGTCTGCACACACATCGTAAGTCTATACAGACCTCAGTGTGCTGTAAAGATGCCCATTCTTCTGGGTTCCCAGTCCAAAGAGCATCAGCAGGGAGACATTTCCCTGTTTACTGCAGAGAAGTGGATACTGTATTCTTATTGTGATTGCCTATTTTTTTTTCTTCAGGTCTTCCGCTGCAATATCTGTAAAAGACAGCAATGGCACGTTTGTGAGCACACTGAGTTTGGTGCTGTACAATGTGAGTAGGCTCACACACACAGACAGACACACAGACACAAACACACATATGCACGCATGCACACACACACACACACACACACACACACACACATCCCTCAGGTAAAACTTTATATAATGACTAAATCTGATGTATGGCAAGAAAAGCACTCAGTGTGTGTGTGTGTGTGTGTGTGTGTGTGTGTGTCAATAGGACTCAAACTATTACCAGCAGCTGTCCATCCCCATGGGCGGACTGGCTCTGAAGACTCGAGTGTTTGCTGCGGTGAAGGCTACCAACCTCGACCGCAGGTGCTGCTGACGTCTTTGATATGGAATTTATATGAGACGTGATATCAAATCCATTAGTCAGTCAAACATTAGCCTCTTAGTTGTGGTTGCATTGCATTAGTTTTTGCTATGTTAAATTATGCAATATGATTCACCGCCCATCAATATTACATATTGTTGTCCAAAAGTCATTGCCCATGTTACGTCATGTAGTCACAATATCTCTACATTCATACTAGGACTGTATACTGTATGCTGTTTGTTTGATGGTCATGTTTCGGTGAAACTCAGGATAAATAGTCCGTCCATCCCCCCAACCACCCACCCACCCACCCCTCCCCCGCCCACTTAAACTGGTTTCATCTCCACGCGCTGGGCTGAGAGGCAGTGCCAGGGGCGGTTGGGCTAGCGCTCGGCCCCTGCTGTCCACTTGTGAGTGGCTGCTGTTGTGCTGGACCAGGTCATCCAGTCTGCATCTCTGAATGACTCCGCCGCGCCTCGCCTCGCCGCGCCGTGCTGCGCTGCGCTGTGCTGTGCTGTGTGTTCCAGATGGAGCGTCCTGATGGACTACTGTTACGCCACTCCCTCGGGGAACCCTAACGACCACGTCCACTACGACCTTTTCTTCGGGTAATGCTGCATGTTTATGTCCCACTCTGCGCCGCGTCTGAAAAGGGCCCCCATTACCCTCTCCGGAGCGCCGCCATTGTCCAGGAGACACACAATGGGCTCTGGGGCTGAGAAGCTGCTTTCAGGGGCAGAGACGGCCTCAGGGTTTGGTGGGGCCCCTTGGGTTTGATCTGGATTGCACAAAGGGGTGGGGGGGGGGGGGGGGGGTTGGGTGCATCTGCAGTGAGGAGAGGGCCCTCTAGGGTTTGATTTGGGCGGGGGGGGGGGGGGGGGGGGGGGGGTCGTATTGGTTGGAGATGAGGGGGGACACCAAGATCCTTGCATGAGCTCTGTTTACACTGTTTGCTCTCTGTATGTGATAGCAAGAACCTAAGCTCAGGAACTGTGCCCTGTACCCAGGAACCATAAACAGAACAGGAACCATATAGTAACAGTAGAAGAGTAACTATACTTTCAGCTCACCAAGTGCAACATGTACAGTAAGCCTAAGGCCTGGAGCCTCTGGCCCTTCTCTTTGAGCAAAACACGCCGGGCAAGGCTCTATGTTCTCACGCTCCAGATTAGGCACCGTTTAGGTTTAGGTTTAGCCCACAGTGTAATCTGGGTCTGAGACCCGTTCATGGTGGGTTCTGTCATCTCTGGTTTGGACCCAGGTGCCAGAAGGACCCGCAGACGACGGTTCTGGAGAACGGCAAGAGCCAGATGGGCCGCTTCTCTTTCGAGGTGTTCCGCTTCGTCAAGCACCGCAACCAGAAGATGTCCACCATCTTCCTGCACTGTATCACCAAGCTGTGTCGCCCTGACGACTGCGCCATGCTCATGCCCGTATGTACTCATTATTCTTTATTAGCACTTAATATGCATTATGAGCACTTAATTATGCTTTATTAGCACTTAATAAAGCTGCTGGGATCAGATTGTTATGTTTTTCCCAACTGAAGCTATCCTGCTCTTAATTCGATTGTGTAGTGAATGTCATACATTAATGGTTGCCATCATGATCAAGTGGACAGAGATGGCACAAGGGAATCTGCTTAATCTCTCCACTCTCTCTCTCTCCTTTCTCTTCTCACTCTTCCATTCTATCTTCCCTCTCTTTTCATTCTCCTCCATCTTCCCTTTCTCCTCTCTCTCCTCTCTCTCTCCTCTCCTCCATCTTTCCTCTCTCCCCCTATCTTCCCTCTCTCTCCCCACTCTCCGCTCACTTCCCTCTCTCCTCTCTTCTGTCTCTCTCCTCTCTCTTTCTCTCCTTCCATCTCTCTCCTCTCTCTCTCCTCTCTTCCCTCTCCTCCCTCTCGTCTCTCTCTCCTCTCACCCTTTCTCTCTTTCCTCTCTTCCCTCTCCACTCACACAGATCTGCAGTAGGAGGAGGAGAGACGAGGTGGAGGTCCGGAGGAGAGAGGGGTCAAAGCTCA
>NC_085012.1:14435541-14438041 GCF_963854185.1 Sardina pilchardus
GGTGGGTGCGTGTGGGTGTGTGGGTGTGTGTGTGTATTTGTGTGTGTGTGTGTGTGTGTGTGTGTGTGTGTGTGTGTGTATGGGTGTGCGTGTGGGTGTGTGGGTGTGTGTGTATTTGTGTGTGTGTGTGTGTGTGTGTGTGTGTGTGTGTGTGTCCATGCTGACCATGTGTTTCCTCCACAGGTATGTAACACTCCCAGCAGTGGGCGTCGGCGTCGGCGTGATGCTGAGATCACCAACATCCAGGACGGCGTCTCAGGCCCTACACTCATCACCTCCGTCCCCATCAAGACCCAGAGTGACACCCGTACGTACACCACACACACACACACACACACACACACACACACACACACTTTCCCCTCCTCTCCTCTCTCTTCCTCTCCCCTCCCCTGCTTTCCTCTCCCCTTTCTTCTCATGTCCTCTTCTGTCCTCCCCTCTCCTCGTATAAGTAGTATAAGTAAATATGTGATATGTAGGCCTATGCTTTTTACAGTAATTACATGCAAAATAACAATATGGGTAAACTTACATAACTAACTGCTGATCAACTGTCTTTCAGCTCTGGCATCTAAAGAGGAGGGTAAGTAGTTTGTGATACACACTACAAGTAATTCACAATGAGTAAGTCATTTGATTCAGGTGACTTGTTGTTTGATGTTTGTGTTAATGGTCGTTTGTTGTCCTCCTCTGCTGTGCCCAGCCTTATCTGGTGGCCCTCAAGACGGAGAGCGCGGTGCGTCGGTGGGTCTGGGCATCGCCGTGGGCGTTCTGATCCTCGTCGGAGTCGTCGCCGTTCTCCTGGCGTTGACCTTCTACCGGAAGCTCCGCCGGCTACGCTAACCCGCTAACCGC
Source organism: Sardina pilchardus (assembly GCF_963854185.1). NCBI lineage: Eukaryota > Metazoa > Chordata > Actinopteri > Clupeiformes > Clupeidae > Sardina > Sardina pilchardus. The sequence continues at coordinate 14,436,397 of NC_085012.1, forward strand.
TGGAACTGTTTCCTCACGACCGCACCATAGGCTACGTTGAAACGTGAGAGGCAGGTGGATGAAGAGGTCTGTCTCCACACAAACAAATCCATGACCTCTGACAGACATTTTATATTATATTAATATACACATTAAATACACATAGGTGATGAGCAAGAAAAAATATTTTAAAGATGTTGAATGCTGTTAATTGCTAAACACTACACCTTTATTTTCTGTCTGTTCTGGACTGGAGTTGCATAGCGATGCCACCCAGGTAGCTGTAACTCAATGAAATGACCCTGAGTTATTATGGGTTGGTTCAGCTCAGTCTTGTCTCAGACTCAGCTGCTGTCTACAAGGACCACTTTATCCTCCTTTATCCTGCTGGGTCGCTTTGCCCATGAGAGTCCAAGCACAGTTGTTACACACACACACACACACACACACATGGAGAGGGGGTGTAGCTTAGCTTGATTATGCATGTTAGTAGATCAAAGAATATCTGAGGTGAACTGACACAAGTGATAATTGACTATAGCCACTTGTAAGTAATTTACTCGTAGTAAACATTCTAAATATAACGTTCAAATATTATACAGCCCAACTGTTGTGTCAAGCCCTTACCACGGGTAGGCTACTACATAACAAAAAGAAAATTGAGGTGTTTTGGATGAGAAAAGTGACTTTTCTGTTACCAGTCAGTGTGTTGGTGTTCACTATCAACCGCCGAGAGTAGGCTTAATATTGATGGTCTTACAGTACATAGCACTTAGGTGTCTTAAGAGACGATAATAAAGCAACAGGAAGCACTCTGCAGATGGTTTTCCCCACCTGCTCCTTGAGCGCCCCAGAAACGCACCAACTGGCCCGTGAAGCTCTTAAGCACTTCCTGTTGATGGGAGCCTGCGGGGCGGGGAAGGTGCAATGAACAGTGTTGGTCGGGCTGCTTAATGGTTTGTCAAGGGATGGGCTTGTTTGTTTTTTTTTTACAAGAGCTAGCCTTAATGACATTACTGTAAGTTGTGTACTTTTTCATTCGCATATAGTATAACTATTAAAGCATCATGGACCCACTGTCACAAGTGCTGTCTTGCATTTTGATTTAAATGTGTTTATTCATGTGTTTTTTTGTTTGTACATATGCACTCATAAAGAGGTGATTGTTTGAAAAGGGTAGGCATCAGTGCAGTAATAGTGGTCATCCAGTCTTACCAGTCAGAGAAATGTTATGGATAAGACTGCCCACCAGGGGGCGATATGTGTTTTGTTTGTGGTTGCCCTCCATTTTGCGCTCAGCGAGTGGAGGAGGACCCGCCCAACTGGATTTCACTTTGACCACTGCTGTGTACACAGGTAATATATCCCACACACATTCAGGAAACAGCTTATCCAACAAACACTCATTAGAGGATTAGAGTCAACACATATTATGCCTGAAGTGTACCCTGTGTGAGAAACATTTAGCTCTGAAACCTACAGTAACTGAACAATCGCTCAAATTCAAATACAGTAATAGGGATTTAAGTCCTTTAAGTCTACAATTGCACTGGAATAACAAATGTTGTGGATTTCTTATTGTCTGGATTCATCAAACTGGTTGAAAAGCAATGGCTCAAAACATAGGGCACATTAACTTAATGTCTATCAGGTGTAAGGACACCAG
>NC_085012.1:14448041-14463041 GCF_963854185.1 Sardina pilchardus
ATTGGTTTTCATTTTACAGTGAATGCATAAAATACTGTAAATGGAAATGTGGTACCTTTACTGTAAAAAGTATTCACAGTAACTTACTGGCAACAATTTGGCAGTAAGTTACTGTAAAACTACTGAAATCACAGTATTTAATTGGTTTTCATTTCACAGTGAATACATAAAATACTGTAAATGGAAATGCGGTACCTCTACTGTAAACTACAATTACAGTAGTTAAGTGTTACCGTAGAAATTACAGTAGTCAAGCACTACTGTAAACAAATCACAATAGCCATAGGCTACTGTAAATAGTTAAGTAGGCTACTCTACTGTGTTTTCCCTTTTTTAATCTTATCTTTCTTTTAACTCATAATGACATACCAGAGACGGTTGAGAAAGTCAATTTGATGTCAAGAATTAAGGCTTTGATCACACTATTGAGCGAGCATAACACATTCAGCCTAATCATTTTCCACGATTGTTTGGTTTTTAACGGCTGCTTATCGCCTCTTGATAAGCGCATGCGCACACGCAGTAATTCCCATCCCCCACCCCTGACTTTTCAACTCAAGCCAGAGTGACTTCACTTCACTTCAACCATCAACCGTCACTTTTCAGTCATGAATCTGACTGCAATCTTCAACTCTGTACAAATATCATATTCAAGGTAAGAATTACAGTACTTTTGTATGCCAATTGAAAACCGGAATCTATTAGAAATGTATTGTTTTCACAATGAAATGTTAACCAAAGCCATTATTGTCCTGTTAAAATCATAGCATAGCACATATCGATAGCTAGAAATAGCAAGCTAGCTGCTAACGTCGCTAGCGTTAGCGATGTTAGCTGTTAATGTTAACTTTTCCAGTAACTAACTTAACCATCATGTGGGATTTTTCGAATGATAGTCAATATCATATCTAGCAATAATTCAGTCTGATATGTCGTTATGAATGTAGAGCTTTAGTTTGAATGAAATATCAGATGCAAGTAGCTTAGCTTAAAGTGGCTGTTACCATGCAGGCTGAAGTTAGCTACAGACAGACACAGGTGAAAGTTGTTAACGTTAGCGGTTAGTTAGTAACATTACTTTGCGAACTTCATGGGGCATGGGTAGTTAACATTAAACTTCATACATGTAGTGCTGATGCATAATATGTAGTGTTGCTATAACTGGAAAGAGGACCAGTAAAACAAATTAATGAAGTAGGCTGATGTGTAAGTTATCTCACCCCTAATTTAGGAACTGTAGTTTTGCATAGTCATGCTCATAGATCCGTCATATAGTGGATGTGAAAGGGGAGCATTTGGGGAATTTCCATTACCAGAAATATCATGCCAATAAGTAAAGGGATCTTTAGTTTGTGAAGGGTAGTGTTTGGCTAAATGGTATTCATGTTATAGCCTTTATTTGCCCAATGTTTGGTGACTTACATTGAGGCATGTGTTTATTTAAGATGCATGTGAGTGTAGTAGTGCTTCAGTGATGGTCTTTTCATGTTCTGTGTGTTTTGCAATGTATTAATTAATGTAAGCCTCTTTCTGTTCCCTCTGTTTGTAGGTGGTGTGAGGACAGCTGCCCTGAGAACGCTGTGACACTTACTGTGTGTTCACACCGCGGGCGACTTGAGCTTCCAAAGATTCCGGAAGTCATTCATTTTCAATGGAAGCCGGCTTCTCTCAGCTGCCAGCAGCGACCAATCTGTCGGCGTCGCGTTTTGGGCGTCTTGAGCGACTAGAGAAAGTTGAAAGTGGTTTAACTTTATGGTAATGAGCTATGACGCGGTTCAGCGACCAAACGACTTTCAACGAACATAGAATGCTACTACGTCAGAGCGGCCAGGAGCGGCCAAAGCTTCCCAGCTTCCCACGGCGTCCTTTACAGGGCGTCCAGGGCGATTTTGGAAGCTCAAGTCGCTCTTGGTCTGAACACACAGTTAGGCTTTGTGCATTTTGGAATGTTCCAAATGTGTGTCACTTCCATAAGGAAGAAGTTCCAAGCCCGCAAGTGAGTTCACTCACCAGATAGAGACACACGCATATGTTTTAATGTGTGTGCATGTATTTGTGTCTGTAACTGTTTACTTTATCCCCTCCTTTCATGTGTCTGTTATGACTTCGTAGTGGGCTCAACTGTCAACAACTGTCCAGGGCGAAGTCGGTCTACCCTGATGGCACTACCTGATGGCACTACCCTGGTGATGTTAGCCATGGCTGCTGCCCTCAACATGGTGTAAGTGTTTGTGTTTTGAATGCTTTTTTTTTTGGGGGGGGGGGGGGGGGGGCTATGGGCTAATGTTATTGAGCATGCTCTAATTTGTTTGTCATATGTGCTGTGTAATACATTAATCCAGAAAGTAAACATGATTATTGTAGTTACTAAAACAATCTTAAAGGAATAGTTTGGTATTTTACACTTTGAGCCCGTTTTCTGTATTGCCTAGCATGAAAACGAGTGTTAGACACCGACATTTCGACGATTGAGCCTGTTTGTGGAATTTGTCAGCTTTAGAATGGAGCTCTGTATGGCTCGCTTTGTGCATGGTCTATTCTGTCCTTAAAACACCCCTAAACGTTCGTTTTAAAAAATGTGCAGCTCACCGAGTGGTTACTGGTCTTCAACGATCTTCTATAGCAAGTTTCGCAGTGAAACTCAAATTCTGTTGTGTTATATTAGGCACACACGGCTGCAAAAGTACTTCTGGGATTTCGAAAATCCCTGATAACAGATGACAGAAGCTGTATTTCGCTGCTAAACTTGCTATAGAAGATCGTTGAAGACCAGTAACCACTCAGTGAGCTGGACATTTTTTAAAACGAACGTTTAGGGGTGTTTTAAGGACAGAATAGACCATGCACAAAGCGAGCAATGTTAAAGCCATACAGAGCTCCATTCTAAAGCTGACAAATTCCACAAATGGGCTCAATCGTCGAGATTTCGGTGTCGTTGACTCGTTTTCATGCTAGGCAATACAGAAAACGGGCTTAAAGTGTAAAATACCGAAATATTCCTTTAAATGTTGCAATTTAGCGATGTTTACCATTGTTGTAACAAATTCAATTTGTTGTACAGCATGCATCATTTTGTTCAATCTTATTTTTATTGACAGAGCCCTCATAAATAAACTGATATCAACAAGTAACATAGATGGTGGCAAGGGTGCCTCATGGCAAGGTAATTATCATTTCTATTTCTACATCTGATTGCCTTGCTTATTTTTTAAAGCTATGATTTGTTTTGTATGGCAATTGCTGTTTATTAACAAATTATATGGCAATTGCTGTTTATTCTTTTTAGGAGCCATCCAGAAGTCCTAGCCTGGAGCCAGAGGCTGCTATTACAAGTCAGATGGGAGATGGCCTACAGTATGTTAGGCATCAGAAAAGTGGTGTACGCATGAAGGCAGAGTTGCCGCAGGCAACGATGAGATTAGGTATGATATCACAGACATACTTCTGTTCAGAAGTGTAGGGTCACTTCGAAATGTCCCTTTAAAAAAAAACAAAAAAAACACTGGACATATCAAAGTGAACTCCCAAACTTTGCTATGGTGGTGTATTGTACACCTCTGCATTACTTCTATCTATTGCACCTGACTAGTGTGGGTTTGCTTTTATTTGTCACACAACCGGAGTAGTTTGCATTAATTACTGTATATTCATGAACGGGGTCAATTGTAATGTATGCTTTCGTTCTCTTTTTCAGACACTTGACATTTACTGCGAAAGGTACCATCAGAGCACCTCTCCCTACCCTGCAGGATACCTATACCAGAAGAGTACAACAACGGCCCAAAAGTATTTCAAAAGACATTTCACGCTCTGACCACGGACTGTTTAAACCACTGAGGTCAAGCAGACATCTCTGTTCCCACGTGGCAGACTGAGGGAACACCCACAAAACAGACTGGGGATGAGTTTCTTTACTCCGCATCCTGTACACACACAACTCCTTATACTACATTACATAGACTTGCCATACTGCACTTACACACACTGCACTTTTAACCCCCTTATCTGTGTCAAATCATGTGTTCAAACCATGTCTACTGTTGTCTGTCAACATCCACTTCAGTCATACATTTGAAATGTCTTAAATAAATAACAAAAGTTAAAATTGTTTTATTGTCTGCAGTTAACTGAAATATTTTGGAATATGAGTTATTCTATTAATGATGGCTAATGCAAGTTCAATTGAATTCACAGTATTTAACTGACCCAGCTTCTACAGGGAAACAACCAATACTGTAAATACAACTAAAAAAAAAAAAAATCTTAATTTAAAATCAGTTGATTTTCATTTTACAGCGAATATATAAAATACTGTAAATGGAAATGCGGGACCTTTACTGTAAAAAGTATTCACAGTAACTTACTGGCAACAATTGGCCAGTAAGTTACTGTAAATGGAAATACAGTGCCTTTACTGTAAAATGTATTCACAGTAACTTACTGGCAACAATTGGCCAGTAAGTTACTGTAAATGGAAATACAGCACCTTTACTGTAAAATGTATTCACAGTAACTTACTGGCAACAATTGGCCAGTAAGTTACTGTAAATGGAAATACAGTGCCTTTACTGTAAAAGGTTTTCACAGTAACTTACTGGCAACAATTGGCCAGTAAGTTACTGTAAGTACAACTGAAATCACAGTATGTAATTGTTTTTCAATTTACAGTGAATATATAAATACTGTAAATGGAAATACAGTACCTTTACTGTAAAAGGTATTCACAGTAACTTACTGGCCAATTGTTGCCAGTAAGTTACTGTAAATTTCACAGTAAATTTTTTACAGTGCACCCTTTCCACACTCACACACACAAACCACTAATTCCACACTCACACACAAACACATACCTACTGCACATACAACTCCAGTAAGGAAGAAAAACTGGCCTGTACACACTCACACACACACACACACACACACACACACACACACACACACACACACACACACACACACACACACATACACACACATCTCTATAAGTAGACAAACTGTCTGTCTGTGGGTCAATAGCTGTGATAGAGGATGCAAATGCTGGGGAGGCAGGAGGACAGCTTCTGCAGTGTGTGTGTGTGTGTGTGTGTGTGTGTGTCCATATGTGAGCTAATAGCTGTGATAGAGGATGTTGAGGAGGCCTGAGGGTTGCTGCTCCCTATGTCCACTATGCATGTTAGTAGTCCAGGCACGTATGTGTGTGTGTGTGTGTGTGTGTGTGTGTGTGTGTGTGTGTGTCCGTCAGAGAGAGAGTCTCCAGCGATTCACAGTGGCTTAAATCATTCCTACTCCACTCCTCCACACTCTGCATTTGTGCCTGTACTCTGTGAGTGCGTGTGTTAGTGCATGTGTGTGTGTGTGTGTGTGTGTGTGTGTGTGTGTGTATTAGTGGGTGGGTGTGATTCGTCGTCCACTCCTCCACACTCTACGTCTGGACCTGTGCTCTGTGCTTGTGTGTGTGTGTGTGTGTGTGTGTGTGTGTGTGTGTGTGTGTGTGCTCGTGTGTGTGTGTGTGTGTGTGTGTGTGTGTGTGTGTGTGTGTGTGTGTGTGTGTGTGTGTGTGTGCTCGTGTGTGTATGTGTGTGTGTGTGTGTGTGTGTGTGTGTGTGTGTGTGTGTGTGAGTGTGTGATTCGTGCTCCACTCTTCCACACTCTGCAACTGGCCCTGTGCTCTGTGCGTATGAATGTGTGTGTGTTAATGTGTGTCTGCTCGTGTGTGTGTGTGTGTGTGTGTGTGTGTGTGAGATTCTCGCTCCGCTCCTCCTCGCTCTCCGTCTGGGCATGATTTCCTCTGTGGGGCAGATAGCGAGCAGCGGTGGGCTGTGGACGGTGGGCAGTCGCGTGTGCGCGGGGGCACTAGGCTTTGCGGGCACACTGTGGGCAGAATACTAATGTGGGCATCAACCCCGAGGCCCTGGGAGCCTCTCCTCTCCGCAGCGCTGGCGAATTAGCTGAGCTCAGCCAGCTCCGTTTGATCTGCAGATTTCCTCTCCGACGCTCCGACACCGACAGGTTTCCGTTATCGCTTTTCGCTTTGCTCGCCGCCACTGCTTCCAGAGAGACATCGATTCTGAATCCGGACAGCAGCATCTCCTGGTGCAGCTCGGGAATCCGGATACAGGTGATCGATGGCAAACTTACCTGTGATATGGTGCAGCTCGGAAAATCGGGTGCAGGTGATCGATGCCAAATATACCTGTGATATGTTGCAGCTCAGCAATCCGGATGCAGGTGATCGATGCCAAACTTACCTGTGATATGTTGCAGCTCAGCAATCCGGATGCAGGTGATCGATGCCAAACTTACCTGTGATATGTTGCAGCTCGGCAATCAGTTGCAGGTGGTCGATGCCAAATATACCTGTGACTTGGTGTCAGACTGGTGATGCGGTGCCGTTCTGGTGATCTGTGCCTTATCTGGCTGTGTTCTGCTGCAGGTTTAAAGCCTACCTTACACTGATAAGATTTGGGAAAGATTCTTGAAAGATTGTAGTCTTTTAACTAATGCCCCTCATTCAAGCTTTACTCAAAAGACTACAATCTTTCAAGAATCTTTCCCAAATCTTGTCAGTGTAAGGTAGGCTTAAGTTGCGTTTCGACTGCGTGGTTCAGCCCTGCACCTACAGTACATGGCCTCAAATCTGCAAACAGACAACCTTTTCCCTCAGACTGGAAGGCGGGCATGCTAGCAATAAGGCTGAAGTGCTAGCAAGGAGACTAAAACACGTACAGCTCTTAAGGTGTTGGGAGAGAGGTTTACTTACTTACCACACAGCTACTGGACCAGCTGACTACTGTTACATGAGCATGGTGATCTAGTGTGTGTTTGGTGATCTATGTGCCTGTTAAGCCTGTGATCTGGTGTGTATTTGTGTATGTGTGTTTTTGTGTGTGTGGTGATCTGGTGTGTGTCTGTGTGTGTGTGTGTGTGTGTGTGTGTGTGTGTGTGTGTGTGTGTGTGTGTGTGTGTGTGTGTGTGTGTGTGTGTGTGTGTGGTGATCCATTTCTGTGTGTTGCTGTCCTCCGAGCTATTTGGGATGCAGCATGCGAGGCGAGTCTGAGTTCTTGCATCTAGAGTTTCTCATCTACGGTGAAGCAGAGCGGTAAATCCTCCCCAGATAATGAGATCTTTCCCAAAAAGCAATCTGCCATTTGTCTTTCTCACTCGGAAAGATGACTAACCATTTTACACAAACACTTTACAAGCCCTGAATCCTAATTGCCTAGTAGAGGAGACAGAGACGTATTGTGTACGTGTGTGTGTGTGTGTGTGTGTGAGAGAGACTGGATTCCTTTGGTAAGTGTGTGTGTGTACAGCTAGAGAGGCATAAGGAGCCGTTCAACCTCAGCATAGACGCAGATGTCCACTTTGGTGTCTCCATAAAATGCTCACTTTGCTGCTGTGGACAAGTCTCAATCACTCCATTACAGTGTTGGAAATAACACCTCAATGAGAGTAGAGTGTCATTTTTGTATGTAAATAGTTTCCCCCTTATAACCCATTTACTTCCCCTTCTAATCTAATTTGATTCAATCTAATCAGCTCTGATTCGATGAAGCATGAAATAGATCAAACTGCCCGCGGCTCCCTCTTAGCTTTATTCCCAGCAAACATACTAATGAAAGCATGCTGTGCTGTACCGTAACGTACCGTACCGCGCTGCAAGTCGATTGGAATTCAAAAGGGAAGGGATTTTGATGATGTGTGTATGAATTTTAGTCCTAGGGGGGAGACAGAGGCAGGTCTAGCCCAGGTGCTCTGCTGACAAAAGCAGCTTAAACAAAAAATATTTTAAAGAAAGTTTTAGAAATAGTTTGAATGTTTTAAAAGTTTGTAAGAAGAGAAGTAGTCACATATTCCGTTCTGAACTTGCTAACCAATCACAGCTCAGGAGAAGTATTACAGTAATAGCAAGCACGTCATCGATTAATTTCCTAGCCAACTACAGTCAATTCAGTCGCATTGGCCACGCCTCCCATTTATTCAATTAGCCACGCCTCCCATTTATTCAATTAGCCTACTACGAAACAATAGGAAGTGCATGCGCTTCTGAAATACTTCTGTGTCTAAGTCACCTCCTTGCTACTTTCACAACCACCCCACTGCCACCAGTTGGTCCCCTTCTCAAGATTATGCCAGGGGGTTGAGGGTATGCTCCTCACCCCTGCCTCACTCTATCAGCAGGATCGGACATCCCCGTACTGCTTGCCAGTCTACCGACGGGGGCCTACGCCAAAGGCTGTTTAAATACTCAGCTGTTATGTATCTCTTGTAGCCTATATTGTTTCTTATATCCTATTCAGGATCCCCCCCCCCCCCCTTCACTATTGTCTCCCGAGTATTTTTGATGAAACAGGAGAGCGGGCGCTGTGGTGCAACAGGTTACTGTGTCCATGCCATGTACAGGTTCAAGTGCCCGCGGGGACCCAGGTTCGAATCTGAGCTGTGGTCATTTTCTGATTTCACCCTAACTCTCTCTCCCACTTACTTCCTGTCACCCTTCACTGTCATATCTGAATGAAGGCAAAATGGCCAAAGAAAAGATGGTGAAGAAGAAGAAGAAGAAAATTGGAGAGCATTACTCACTCTGGGAGGTTAGTGATGGCGTGGATAGCAAAGGTGATGTTTTGGCTTTTATATTTATTATTTATTTTTATAATTATTTATTCACTATTTGTGCTTATGCTGCCCAGCTTGAGTGAGCTTTGAGTGTGTATACTATGGACTCAGCTGCAAAAGTGTCGTTCTTGGAATCAATAGGCAGAGCTGAACTTAGCTGAACTGACCAGCTGCTGAGCCATTTCCCACATTGCTAGTTCAAACAGCTGACCTTGTCATAGTTCCAGAACCTCACCTCCTTTCCATAGCTAGTTCTAAAAGCTCACCTTCTCACCCTCTCCGCTATAGCTCCGGAACTTCACCTCCTTGCCCTTACAGCAAGTTCCGGAACCCTCACCTCTTCACCCTCGCAGCTCAGGACTGGATTGAGCTCAGACATGTTCCCTAGCAACAGACGCTCTTGTCTCAGGAAGGACACACATATCGACCCGCCAAATGAATTTCTATGTGTCTATTTTAGTGCGTGTGTGAGTGGGAACTTGTTCAATGTAGTTGAATAAGCCTTTATGGTTGGAAAACATGCACAAATAGAAGGTCTGCTATCAGAGTTACAAAGAAGTAAGGGAAAGAAGAGAGAGAAAGAGAAAGATTGGACAGAAAGAGAGGAAATGAAGGGGTAAATAAGAAGAGAGAGAAAAAGAGGAAAAGAAGATGAGGGTAACTAAGACTTTCATCCATCCACACCTGCGTCATTGCTTTGCTGGGAGGTGTTTGTTTTAGTAAGGCATCATGCACTCTGTGTAAAAAACAATCCAAAACACACTGAAAAATAACCCACTGGGTTTACTTAATTGTTCTGTGCACATGGATTGCACATAAATTAAATGTGTTCAATAAATGCAGATTTTTGGTTTACAAAAGTGATTCATGCCTTTCAAAACACAATTTGAGCCGCTAATGAAATAGCTCATATTAAGTTTTAAATACATGTCATACACACAGGCCAACACACACAGTAGCACACACACACACACACACACACACACACAGACCAGCGCACACACACGCAAACACACACTGGCAAACACAGACCAGCACACACAGACACACAAATACAGACCAGCACACACACACACACACACACACACACACACACACACACACACACACACACACACACACACACACACACAAACAAACACACACACACAGACCAGCACACACACACACACACACACACACACACACACACTGGCATACACAGTTTAGCACTGGCACATCTCCTTTGGCTGGGCAGTCTGAGCTCTCGTAGGAGTGTGTGGAAGGGAGGTCAGGGTGTGTCAGTGTGACTGGAGTCCTGTGAGAGGTCACATGAAAGCCAGCGGAAGGGCGCACGTCTGGACTGAGATGGCCTCTGAGGGCCGGGGGGCATGACCTTTGACCTGTGAGAGGAATGTGACCTCGTGAGGCGGAGCTGAAGTGGGGTTCTGTGGACAGAGAGAGCCGGAGGGGCTCAGGGACTAAGCAGGCTGAGCGGCCTCTCAATCACATCACACAGGAGCTGTCAGGAGCCGCGCACGCACACACACACACACACACACACACACACACACACACACACACACACACACACACACACACACACACACACACACACACACACACACACACACACACACATACACAGACGCGCACACACACACACACACACACACACACACACACACATACACAGACGCGCACACACACACACACACACACACACAGAGCAGTCATACACACACAGACACGCACACACATACACACACACACACACACACACACACACAGCAGCCATACACATACACACAGCAGTCATACACACACACACACACACACAAACACACACACACACACACACACACATAAACACACACACACACACACACAGAGCAGTCATACACACACAGATACACACACACACACACACACACACACACACACACACACACACAGACACAGCAGCCATAGACATACACACAGCAGTCATACACACACACATACACAGCAGTCATACATACACACACACACACACACAAACACACACACACACACACACACACACACACACACAAACAGCTGTCATACAGTACACACACACACACCAGACATACACACATAAACACACACACTTACAGCAGTAAGATACACTCACAGATATACAATCATACAAATACTCAAACACACATACACACACACACACACACACACACACACACATACACACACACACACACACACACACACACACACACACACACACACACACACACAGAGAATATCTGTCTTGAATCCTCAAGACTTAAATGACACTCATACCCCCTTGACATTGAAACAAGTCTTTGACTACAAATGAAACACAAAAACAAAACTCAACAATACTATTAAAGATAGAATTATTGCAACAAAACCATACACACAGGCACCATTTGGATATCACCCTGCAGCTCAGCCTGGAAACCTGCACATCTAACTCTCCTGCTTCCTGTCCACGTTTGCTGGGTCCAATCACAAACTGGTTCATCCACCAGGCACTCCCGGATCGTTGGTCTGATTGGTTGAAGGACCTTCCAAGCATACAGAGTCATTTGAACAGAGTGCATAGTGCAGAATCCCAAGACGAATGTTCAGTCGTAAAAGATTGAGCTTAGTATGGTGATAGCCAGACTAGTACTGTACACAGGTACTCAATGTAGAAGTACACACTTAAACCGGTACGCAATAACTTTCTCTGTAAGTGTTTTCATGTATGTGTGTGTGGGTATTACCATTTACCAGATGTGCTTGCAAGTGTTTTCTCAATGATAACAGAAGATTTCAGTTTTGAACAAAGTGTTTACAGTAATGAAAGAAACTGTTGTGTTTCGCAATAAGTGTGTTGCAGAATTACAAACAATGTGCAAAGCAGAAAATGTTTTTATTCCGATCAAGGTTTTGTATGTAATTACCTCCACCAAGGAGGTTATGTTTTCATCGGGGTTTGTCTGTCTGTTTGTTTATTTGTTTGTTTGTTTGTTCGCAAGATAACTCAAAAGGTTATGTATAGATTTCCATGAAATTTTCAGGGAAGGTCTGAAATGACCCTAGGAAGAAACGATTACATTTTGGGAGAGATCCATATCACTCCCCCCCCCCCGCAAGCCAGCTCTCCTCCACACACACACACACACATGCCACCCTTTTTACAGGAGTTTTTCTCTGTAATTATTGCACCTGTATCGCAGCATGACTGTCGTTTTTAGATAAATGGAGAAAGAACGTAGGATCGATGTGGTCCCCCCATTTTAGTCGGTGTGAAGGCTGGTGATAAAGGCGGGACCATGTCGGTGTAAATAGATTGGTAAAAACAACAGCTCTGCACCTTGTAAATATTGTGCGATTTCTGTAAAGGGCAAGGCCTACACACACAAACACACACACAGCAGTTGCATACACATACACAGCACTCTTTCACCAATCCTGAATAATGGATCATCAGGGTCTTCTGTCTATAGGGGTGCTGCAGCTCCAAAGAGTCTCCAATCCCCACATGCACACGCGCGCACACACACACACACACACACACACGAAACTTGAGAAACTTCAAGAAATCATGTGATCTAAAAGAACGGGAAAGAGTGACGAACTGAGATTGTTGAGTCCTTTCACCAACTCTGGCTAAACAGGAACTATAGGCATCTGGGACCTTAGCATGTCTGTGTAAAGGCCATTCACACCAACAAAGGTGACTATAATGGTAACAACACAAATCTATCATTCTAGCCAATGAGTGACAACGTCCACACATAAACTTTAACGATAACGTCATGGTGCCAATATCGTTGGGGATCACTTTCAGAGCGATTTTCAAAACGATTTAAAAGCTGACAGCCAATCACAGTCACAAAGCTGACAGCCAATCACAGGAGGATTTGCCACTCAGTTGAAACTTTACTAAGCTGTTGAGCGCCTTAGTCCGTTAAATTTTGTAAATAAAACTCGTCATGTTATTTTGCACTGTTGTCTGCATGTTTTCCGTTTAAACCACAAGTAATAATTAAGGGTTCGGTTAAATAATCAGCTTGTTTGTGTGGGGAAGTTTGTTATTGTGAGACCTCAGATAAAGAGAGTGTGTGTATGTGTGTGTGTGTGTGTGTGTGTGTGTGTGTGTGTGTGTGTGTGTGTGTGTGTGTGTGTGTGTGTGTGACTGAATGTAATTATAGAAACACTGTATGAACCCCACTCTGACCTCTCTATCACATGGGACATTACAAGAACCCCCTGAAGGCTGCTGTAGCACCACATACCCTTCACTCTTTCATACTAAAACACACACACACACACACACACACACACAGACCTCAAGTGTAAACACGATCAAGCCTGTCTCACTTTCTCACGAAACAAACATTGCCGACAGCAGCCTATGACATTCTTTTGGTAGCACACACACACACACACACACACACACACACACACACACACACATAAACACAAACTGCCTTAATCTTGAACATATTGCCAAAATAACATGTCGCATGTACTGAGAGTATTTGCCAAACGATCAAAACAAAGTTACACCACAGCCAGCAGCTTCACCCTGTCAGTGGCACTGGAGTCCCCCTCAGGCTCTACCCATGAGCCAACACTGGGGAGAACCAAATGTGCACGGTGGTGACATCAGTTACTGCCATTCTCTTATTTGTACAAATGTATGAACTCATGGGGTGATATGTGTTTCTTTTAAACAATTTAATAAAAACTCTATTTTTTCAACTCTATTTTAAATTAAAAATGTTCTCATTAGTGTTGCGAGATGCCACTGAGGATTGAACAAATTACAACCACATCTTATGAACATAAATCTGTGAATTGGTGCATCTGTGCATCGAAAAAAAAAGTCCAGATATTGCGGCCAAAGTAACAGATTTTCAAAAAGCGCTGCAACATCTGGGTGTGCCTTTGTGTACCCTGGCTCCATGCGATTATGTAAACTAATGCATTCAGAGTAACGTAACCCAACGAGAAAACTCGAGCTCAGTAAAACCGATTGTTTTCAGGGTTTTTTTTTGGATACAGACAGTACAAGGATCCGTGTGAAAAATGGCACTGAGAGAGAAGACATGCGTCATTTCCCTGAAATAATGACCAATCTGTGCATCAGCTTTTTCCCAGTTGGTATTTACAATTTCATGGTATACAGCTTGCACATATAGCAAGCGATGGCTCAAGAGAGGGTTATTGTGCAAGGCAAATCTGTCATACTCAGAGCAGACTCACTTCAGTCTCAAACTCAGAGTAAACGCAGAGCAGATTCACTTTAGTCTCAAACTCAGAGTAAACTCACTTTAGACTCAAACTCAGAGTAAACTCACTTTAGACTCAAACTCAGAGCAGACTCACTTTAGTCTCAAACTCAGAGCAGACTCACTTTAGACTCAAACTCAGAGTAAACTCACTTTAGACTCAAACTCAGAGCAGACTCACTTTAGTCTCAAACTCAGAGCAGACTCACTTTAGACTCAAACTCAGAGTAAACTCAGAGCAGACTCACTTTAGTCTCAAACTCAGAGCAGATTCACTTTAGTCTCAAACTCAGAGCAGACTCACTTTAGTGAGTGTGTGAGTGTGCACACTCAGACTCAGGGCCCTTCTACCAGCTGACCATCATGCCCACTGCAGGCCAGTTAATGAGCCGCATGGCCGGAGCTCAATTCTGCAGAGGCAGATTGACCACATGTTGCTGCAGGAGGCAATGTACCAGCTGGATAATTGCTTTTGAAGTGCTATGATCACCTTGCACAGCATTACGGAAAAGGAAATCTGCCCCAGCTTAATTATTAGTATGTTTCATCGCCTAAGCCCAGCTCATTGTTTTGAGAGACTGAGAGAAGAGTTGCTTCAGACTACCCTGAGTGTAAACGGAAACAGACAGGAGGAAACGTGTATACTTAAAATACCTGTGACTTCTGACTTAGTAAGGATCAGAGTCATAGACGCAGTCGATGTTTTTAGGTCATTGTGTGGGACTTCTGGTTTGGTCAGACTGCAAGAGAGCTTCTGCAAGCAGTTACACAGAGCGGAGACTGTGTGTCATAATGACACACAGCAACCTCTCTGAACACACACACTCTAGCATCTCTGAACACACACTAGCATCTCTGGACACATACACAAACACACACACTGGCACACACACACCCAGACACACCCAGACACACACACACACACACACATACATACACACACACACATGCAGACACACACACACACACACACACACACACACACACGCACGCACGCACGCATGCACGCACGCCCACACACACACACACACACACACACACACTAACATATCTGGACACACACACACACACACACACACACACACACACACACTACATCTATGAATATCTCTGGTGGACA
>NC_085012.1:14470541-14475541 GCF_963854185.1 Sardina pilchardus
GCTCGTCAATTTTCAAGCTTTTACTGGTTTCCCCCAATGGAGAATGCTGTGATTTCATTGAATTTGAGCATTCATTGTTTGTTTACAGGTCCAAGAGCACAGTGTGTATGTGTTTGTCTTGCTCTTCACGCAGCTATGAGTGTGTGATGTGTTTGAAAATGGTTAAATAATTGATTAAAATCTTTTATTAAACACACCAGACACCAGTGGATAACATGCATGCCTCTTGAGCACATCTGTGATCATATAATGCTGCTGCTTACTCCAGAGCTGTATTTTGCGATGCGGCTTGGCCATGGAGCTCAATACTTAGGACTCAGTAACACAGACGGATAGTCTGGTTTTCACCATATAAACTCAATCTTTTAAGATTGAACATTAGTCTGGCGAGGCTGCGCTTTCTTTCTGCACTTCGCGTCGCTTAACTTTTCTTATCGTCACGTCACCGGCCAATAGCGTGCCAGGACTAGAGTATGGCCGTTTCTGATTGGAGCCAAAGGTTCTGGCAGTATGCAGAAGAAAAAGATCTGCTGGTTTCCAGCCTGAGCTGCCGGGTGAAATGCAAATTCCCCGGAAGTTCAGGCAGGGTTCACCGAGTCTAACAGTCGGACTCATTTGTTCTCAGTTTCACAGCGGTTCCCTGATTTTGAGGGTCTGGAAGACAGCTTCCGTAAAAGGCATGACTGCAGGACAGCTTCATAAGACGGGAGAAAGATTCAGTACAGACATCACTGGGTAACAGCTTCAGTATGAGGAGAAGATTCAGTAGATTCAGTAGTGGGTAACAGCTTCAGTAGATGAGGAGAAGATTCAGTAGCCTACAGACATCACTGGGTAACAGCTTCAGTAGGTGAGAAGATTCAGTAGCCTACAGACATCACTGGGTAACAGCTTCAGTAAGATAAGGTAAAGATTTAGAAAATATTACTTGGGGACAGCTTCAGTGATGAGGAGAAGATTCAGTATAGACATCACTGGACAGCTTCATTAGGAAGTGAACAGCAAAGGTGCAGTATTCACCCACAAGTCAATTGAGAGTCATGGTAGAATGCACACACACACACACACACACACACACACACACACACACACACACACGTGTGCGCGAGCACACACACACACACACACACACACACACACACACACACACACACACACACATGCACAAACACACATGCACACAAACACACTCAAAAACACCTTCACACACACACACACACACACACACACACACACACAGACTCTCACACACATAAACACACACACAGTCTCTCTCTCTCTCTCTCTCTCTCTCTCACACACACACACACACACACACACACACACACACACAAGCACACACTATTCCCCTCCCCTACTCCCACATGATGAAAAAAAGACATCATGGCCACAGCATTCCTGCTCTCTCCCTCTCTCTCTCACTCACCAATGGCCCCAACACACTTTTAGCACACGCACACACGTCTCCCTCCCATACCCACACTTTCTCTTTCAAACAGATACACTTGGAAGGTTATTTTAACAGAGGATGCCAACGCCAACGGACTCTCTTGACCTCAAACACACACACACACACACACACACACACACACACACACACACACACACACACACACACACACACACACACACACACACACACAATTCACCATTTATAGCCTAATGTAGCCTAGAACTCAATGTCTCTGGCGTGAGTATGGACTCTGCTGTGAATATTAACTGAAAGGGAAATGTTCTGAGTTTACGTGCAGCCTCTCTGGTGGAGGTGAGAATGGGGTTGAGAGTGCTGGTAATGGGCATGCCCACTCCGTCCGGACACCCCACCACCTCACAAGGCTGGACACAGGAGCAGAGAGGCCAGCAGGGGCCACAGTGAAATGTAAATCACACACACACACACACACACACACACACACAGCAGATTGGATTGGAGACATTATAATGAAATCTTTATATTAATGATTTAATTAACATGCATTATGTATATCTACTCCATGATAAATGGCAATAGCCTGGCGTCGAATTCTGAAGCAGATGAATACTTGGACTGTTTCAGCAGCCCATCCATAACGCACCGCAGTTAATCTGCAGGAGAAGGACCTGGTCTTAGTCCACGATTTCCCCTGAAACGCGCATGAAATAACAATTAATAACGGGCTAACTCGGTTTCCTGAGATATTGAACAGTAAAAGAAGTTACTGCTGTTTGTTGTGCATGCAGAGTGCGCCTGCTTCCTACAGCGCATCAGGTGTTTAAGAATCATCACCAGCGCAACTGCCCCAGCACGTTTGTCTGAATCACCCCAGCTTTACACACCGCTGCACATGAAATAAATACATTTCCCAGAGATGAAGGGTCCGGCACGTAAAAAAGGTTTCGATAATGATCCGTGTCGCTGGGTGGTGGGGTTGGGGTGGGGAGCTCGGTTGGTCGACGGTGGGATCTGAACAGGGTGTGTGTGTAAGGCGGAGCCTCAACCCCCGCCCCCCTCCGCCAATCTCCCCTCTACTCCTCTCCGACTTTTCTCACTGAACCTGCAGGTGGGCGCCGGGAGCATGTGCAGAGACTGAAACATCTGTCCAGAGATTGCCAGCGAGCTGAGAAAAACACCTGATCCCAAAAAAACACTGTTACAGCCGGTAGCGCTTTGTAGCAATTTAACATTTCTAGCAGTTTTAGTGACTTTAGATTGAGAAGAGGACCTCTGCTTTTGCGAGAATGCATTCTGCTGCGATTTTAGCGGGAGTCTTTCTGTCGCTTCTCCATCAAGGTAAGTTATTGAATTACTAATGTAGCCTAGGCTACCTATAGTTAATGTTTAAAGAAATTGCCTTTGACACTATTGTTGTAGCCTATTTTGACGGGATATTGATTTGATCGCAATGTTTGCCAATTTCATCCAGCT
Source organism: Sardina pilchardus (assembly GCF_963854185.1). Classification (NCBI taxonomy): domain Eukaryota; kingdom Metazoa; phylum Chordata; class Actinopteri; order Clupeiformes; family Clupeidae; genus Sardina; species Sardina pilchardus. The sequence goes on from NC_085012.1 coordinate 14,473,447, forward strand.
GCTTCTCAAATTTAGCAACAATTATCCTATTGAATTAACATTTAGCCTACGTTACACCCCCAAGTTAGCATTCCCAAGTTACCCATTATATTAAAGGCTGCCTGAGAAAAACATTTATCAATAGCTTGTTATCAATCGATTGAATTGGGTCTTTAATTGGAATTGAACCGGTCATCATCCGTTGGGGTAGGCTACAGCCCTCCCGTGGTTACACATCGTCCGTCCCGATATCCACGTCGGTGTTCACAAGTAGTTACTAGTTGCGCACTGCCGATATGTTGGCCATGGCTCTGTGTTTGCTGTTGGGATTTGAATAGTGAACAGATAAAACATGACTCATTAGGGGCGGATTTACCGGATCAGTGGCAGGTCATTCAATTGACACCGATGACATCCCTGAAATTGAACAGGTGGGATGAAAAAAAGTTGTAGCCTAAACGGAAGCCGCAGGATAGACAAAAGATCTCAAATAGCCGGATATTGTTCGCAGTTTTTTAACGTGGGCTATATAATCATGCTTTGGGGTCAGGTATCAACAACACCTGGGCAGCTTCTGTGCTCTTGGTGTGAACAGGTGAAAAAGACCGGTCATATCACTTGTCACTGATGTGTCCCGTTGCCAAGCTCACTCGTCATATTTTTTGATATGTGAGATACACAGAGGCTTGGTCACTGATAGGCTACCCACCTGGGCAGCAGGTGTGGCTGCTTTTCTGTCCAGTAATTATGGCTGATTGGTTTGAATTTGTGACCGTTGAGGTCAGGGGCCCTTTAGTTGCGACTTACAAATGCCTGAGAAAAACACCATCCGGGTGCAAAGTCTATTGGCTTCCACTGTCCTGTCTCTTCTGCTTGGCTGCTATCTCAACCCCCCGCCCCATTAAACTGCCTGATCCCAGGCAGGCAAGGCCACTCCCTTTCTCCAACCCCTAGCCAGGATCTGCTCTTCTGTTACACTAAAGTCCCTGGTAATGACTGGACGACAGAAGCCTCAGTGCTTAATGTGCAGTGTGCATGCTAGCTTTGCTTTGCTTTGCAGCCTCCAGAGAAAGGCAAACAAAAAGACGCTGTGTACGCTTGAGAGTGTGTGTTAGGTGTGTGTGTGTGTGTATGTGTGTGTGTGTGTGTGTGTGTGTGTGGTTGTGTGTCGTTAGACTTCAGGCAGCTGTGACAAACAGCATAGCGCAGATGGGAGAGATGAACAGAACTGAGGTGGGGGTTCAGCGATGTGCCTTGGGTGAAGCATCTGGTTTTTGGTGTGTGTGTGTGTGAGTGTGTGTGTGTGTATGTGTGTGTGTGTGTGTGTGTGTGTGTGTGTGTGTGTGTGTGTGTGTTCGTGTGCCCCTCCCCCACCACCCCGTCACACCTGGTCTTACGGGCTAAGGTGGAGAAACAGGGAGCAGGGCCTCTTCATTTGCTAATGGTTTAGATACCACCACATATTCACACACACACACACACACACATAGCCTACACACACATGAGGCTTACCCCCACACACACACGCACGCATTCATGCATGCATGGCTACACCCCCACACACACATACAGTTGTGCACGCATGCGTACCCCCCCACTCCCCCACCCCTGAGTGGAGCCGAGGGTTCTTTGTTCCTGGTGGGCTGTTCCTGCTGTCTGGTTAATGCCTCATCGTGTTTGAACATCCGCTCTCCCTGGTGTAACGGGTTTTCCCTGTCTGTCTGTCTGTAGTCATCTGCCTGTCTGAGTGTTAATGGTGAACTCTCCCTGAGTGTGTGTGTGTGTGTGTGTGTGTGTGTGTGTGTGTGTGTGTGTGTGTGTGTGTGTGTGTGCGTGTATGTGTCTATCTATCAGAAGTGATATTTTGTTTGATGTTTACTGAAATAAATGTAGGTTAGAGGCTGTTTCTGTCTGAGACTCACCTATGAAAAGTGGTTGGGGGTGTGTGCGTGTGTCGTGGTGTTTTCAGCCTTGAGTGTGTGTGTGTGTGTGTGTGTGTGTGTGTGTGTGTGTGTGTGTGTGTGTGTTTTAAATAGGAGGTAGTGGAGCTGATCAGTGTGTGGATCTTTGTGTGGTGTGTATGTGTGTGTTGTGATATTGTGTGTAATCTCCCTTA
>NC_085012.1:14480541-14568041 GCF_963854185.1 Sardina pilchardus
TTTTTTTTTTTAAAAAAAAGGCTTTTGCCAGTGGTGTGTGTGTGTCTGTCTGTGTGTGTGTCTGCACCGCATGAAGGGTTTGTCCTCTGAAGTGTCAGGGTCTCACAGGTGACCCCTGACCCCAACCACCACATCCCCTTAGTATCTCCCAGTGCCAGTCAACACACACACACACACACACACACACTGAGCCTGGGATCAGTTTGGTTTTTGAATTACCTGAGATTTGTTACGCGTGTGTGTGTGTGTGTGTGTGTGTATGTGTGTGTGTCTGTGTGTGTGAGAGAGAGACAGAGTGTGTGTGTATGAGCAGAGCCCCTGGTGCTGTGTGCCTGCCTGGCATGTGGCTCCAGCTGTGTGTGTGTGTGTGTGTGTGTGTGTGTGTGTGTGTGTGTGTGTGTGTGTGTGCAGCGTTCTCTTTATCAACCACTCCTCAGACCCCTGACGGCTTCTCACTCCACTCACCAGTGATCCCTGACCCCAGAGGTCACGCTCTGGCAGCCCAATCCCTCACCTCTGTGTGTCGGAGGACTGCTCTGTGTTCTCTCTGAAGCCAGATTACGGAAGACCACCACCCCCCGCCAACACACACACACACACACACACACACACACACTTCCCCCCCGCCACAATTCTGCATGCCAAAACAGGCCTGGTGCAGCAAAGCCACTCTGCAAGACACACACACACACACACAAACACACACACGCACGCACACATATCCCCCTTATCTCTCAGCATGGCTCTCCGTTTGAGTCTCACCTCTCTCTTTCTTTCTCTTGCGTTTTCTCTCTCTCTCTCTTTCTTCTTTCTTTCTTTCATTCATTCTCTCTCATTCTCTGTGTTCTACCAGAGTGCTCCTTGAGGAGTGATCGGCATTTGTGTGTGTGCGTGTGTGCATGTGTGTGTGTGTTGTGGTCTCGATTGTCACACGTATGCTCGATAATGTACACTCTGTCCTATGAAACTGTCCCACTTTCAGTATGATGTCATGTACCTGTGGTTTGTTATTAACCTGCAGTGCGAGAATTTCTGTGCTTTACTGTGTGTGTGTGTGTGTGTGTGTGTGTGTGTGTCTTGCAGGGTAGTTGCAGTTGCTAGGTTATAAAGGAGTGTGTATGAGAGTCAAGAGTTTTCCCGACTCTTCTAATCCACGCTGTGTGTGTATTCTCATGATTTCAAGGGTGTGTTCCCTGAGTGTGTGTGTGTGTGTGTGTGTGTTCCGTACGCAGCAGATCACCACAGTCTCACCTGAGCAATATCCAGTGTTAACCTGAGAAACACTCTTCCGTGAGTGGATATTTTGTGCTACCTGAGAGACAATCCAGGTTCTCTCACATGAAAGGCCGTCGTTCAGACCGCATCCAGCTGAGCGAGGCAGCTTTGATGCAGAGCTGTGGTGAGGCTGTGTGTGTGTGTGTGTGTGTGTGTGTGTGTGTGTGTGTGATCCTGTTGAAAAACATATTGATTGGCCTCTAAAAAGCAGCACACATTGGATATACAGACAGGTCTTTTTAGAAGCAACGTACAGCTCACACAGCGGCACTGGATATCAAAAAAAATAACAGGGACGTCATTATTCCGGCAGGAAACGGTATCGATCGAGTCGCTGCGGAATAATGACAGACGCTGGAGGAGTGTGTGTGTGTGTGTGTGTGTGTGTGTGTGTGTGTGTGTGTGTGTGTGTGTGTGTATCCGGGCCCTCCGTGTTTGCTTAGCTGTTTGTTTGCTTTGATAACACAGACCCCTGGCCCAGGGGCAGATATCTGCCCCTTCATCTTCTCCACCCTCAGATACTCCTACTCCGGGCAGCTGCAGGGGGGCAGTTTTGGGGAGGGGTCCCAGCCGCCCCAGGCTGGTGTGTGTGTCTGTGTGTGTGTGTGTGTGTGTGGCTGGCTGGGGGGCCTCCATGTTTTGGCTTTCAGGCGGAAGGTTATACCTGTAGGTGGAGACTCGCCAGGTGTGGGTGTGTGTGTGTGTGTAAGAGCTCTGCCTGTGAAGGGAGATGAAAGGTAAGGGGTGTGTGTGTGTTTGTGTGTGTGTGTGAGGGACCCTGTGTGTGAGAGATAGATGGGTGTGTGTGGGATGGAGTGGGGGGGGGGGGGGGTGGTTAGGGTCTGAGATGATAGGTGAGGTGTGTGTGTATGTGTGTGTGAGAGAGAAAGAGTTCAAGGAGCTCTGTGTGCAAAAAGAGAGGAGATGAGAGGTGAGGTGTGTGTGTGTGTGTGTGTGTGTGTGTGTGTGTGTGTGTGTGTGTTTGAGGAGCTCTGTGTTTGAGAGGAGATGAGATGAGAGGTGAGGTGTGTGTGTGTGTGTGTGTGTGTGTGTGTGTGTTTGTTTCAGGAGCTCTGTGTATGAGAAGAGTGGAGATGAGAGGTGAAGTGTGTGTGTGTGTGTGTGTGTGTGTGTGTGTTTGAGGAGCTCTGTGTGTGAGAGGAGAGGACAGAAGAGATGGTGTGTGTGTATGTCTCTCTGTTGTGTGTGAGAGAAAGAAGAGAGTAATTGAGGGGTGAAGAGCTGGAGAGGTGTCCACCTTGCACCAGCTGAATAGCTGTGCAGAGTGTGTGTGTGTGTGTGTGTGTGTGTGTGTGTGTGTGTGTGTGTGTGTGTGTGTGTGTGTGTGTGTGTGTTCGTGTGTGTGTGTGTGTGTGTGTGTGTGTGTGTGTGTGTGTGTGTGTGTGTGTGTGTTCTGAAGAGCTGAGCTGGCCGGCAGCTTTGATGTCAAGAATGCCATCTTCAAAAGAGTGCTGCAGCGATAGAGATGGCCTCTGAAGCCTAACCGTGTGTGTTACTGATGATTTTTGGAGAGACGTTAGGATCCCCCCCCCCCCCCCCCTCCACACACACACACACACACACACACATGTCTCTGCTGGTCTGCCTGTGGAGTGCACTACTCTCTAATGTATTGGAACTCTCTGTGTCTTTGCCAGAGATCAGAGCAGCATGCATGCTGTAATGTATTTAACTCAGTGAGATCAGAGCACGCTGTGATATATACACGGTGTGTTTCTGAACTCATGCAGTCACTGCGGTGGAGGGCAGCAGACGCTTACAGTAAAGAGAAGCGAGCGGCTCATGCTGTTCTGTGAGGATGAGCTCATCCTCTTCTGGCGGGGCAGGTGCTCAACGTGACGCATCGTCGTCTTTTATTGGCGAGATGAGCGAGCGAGGTCCTGGCGGCGGCGGCGGCGGCGTTATGGAGGTGATGTATGCCCGAGAGTGAGATCAGCCGAAGGAAGAGGTCACCGGTAGCCAATGAGAAGGATGACCGCCTGTGCTGCTTTAACTGAATCACTTAAGAGCGATTGGGCGCGGCTCATAGGTCACATCCTGTGGTTTAATAGAATCATTTAGACTGGCCATCGGTCACATCCCGCCCTGTGGGTGGTTACAGAGGAAGTGTTCGAACGGGTGGTCAGGGCTTTGATAGAAGTGGTCAGATTTGACTGCTGTTAAGGTTGTCTGTGCAGCGGAGTTGTTCAGATTTGGGTCCTGGATCTGGTTCATATGGTGTTCTGTGTAGTTTTAAGATGGAAGGGTGGGGGGTGGAGTGTTCATATTGATTCTTTATAGTTTAAGATGGAGGGGGGTGTTCGTATGGATTCTGTACAGTTAAAGATGGGGGGTGGAGTGTTCATATGGATTCTTTATAGTTTAAGAGGGGGGGAGTGTTCGTATGGATTCTGTACAGTTAAAGATGGGGGGGTAGGGTGTTCATATGGGCTCTGTACAGGGGGGTGGAGTGTTGATATGGATTCTGTACAGGGGGGTGGAGTGACCATATGGATTCTGTATAGTGTAAGTAGATGAGATGAGAGTGTAAGGAGGAGCTCCAGGCGGTGGCTGGCGGCTGCGTGATGCTGTTGGTGGTCCAGTAGAGTGGACTAATGCTGGCGGTAATGGCCTCGTGATAAAACAGCAGTGCCATAATGGAGCTACTGGGAGAGGGGGTCATGGGTCTCTGTGTGTGTGTGTGTGTGTGTGCACGTGCTCTTATGTGTGTGTGTGTGGGGGGGGGGGGGTCCATCATCATGTCTGTGGCTAAGACGTGATCGTGGTCCCCCGGGCCCTCTCCCCTCCCCACTCCCCTCATGGCGGATCCATAATTCAGGCCTTAATGGCTGTCATGTCTGAGTGCTCTTACCTCACGGCTCCAACGCACCGCTTTTGTTTGAAGAGCGGCTCCAGCAACGCTTAACGCAAAAGCCCCGGCTAATTTATGGCGGTCTTCAGGACCCCCTAATGGGGGGAGTGTGTGTGTGTGCGTGTGCGTTATGCTTAAATGGTAGGAGGGTGTGTGTGTCAGGGTTAAATGATAGGAAGTGAGTGTGTGTGTGTGTGTGTGTGTGTGTGTGTGCTGGCACCCAGTCTGAGGTAGCAGGCTGTGTGTGTGTGTGTTTGTGTGTATGCTGACACCCAGTCTGAGGTAGCAGGCTGTGTGTGTGTGTGTGTGTGTGTGTGTGTGTGCTCAGACCCAGTCTGAGTTAGCAGTCTTAGCCCTCAGCAGCACCCAGAGCTGAAGCCTCAGCAGAGCCGACCATGTAATGCACCAGCAGAGCTCTGCAGCCTTGAAAGAGAAATGTGTTTGTTATGATGCCGGAGGAGAGAGACTGGAGGAGTGTTTAAAAAGAGAAACATGGAGCGAAAGAGTGAATGAGAGAAAGGGGAAGAATAGTCCTAGAGAGCTAAATGGATAAAAAAAAGAGAGAGAGTGGGTTTAAAAAGAGGGAAATAAAGAAGAGTGGATTAAAGAGGCGGGGAACTGACAGTGAGAAGAGAGAAGATTCTAGACTCTCGTGTCAGTGGCAGAAACAGATGACTCATCTACAGCATGTAAATAGAGGAGCTGCTCTAGCCTAATAGGCAGGGGATGTTATATATACATACACAAACCGTAAACACACACACACACGCACACACACACACACACACACACACACACACACAGTGTGACACGTTTTGTGGTTTAAGGAGGTTAAAGGACATAGACCTAGAGGTGAATGTTTTTGTGTGTGTGTGTGTTTGAGAGGAGAGGAAAACTTGTACCCTGGAAGGCATTTTTGAGAATGCTCAAGAATGTTTAAAAACTTGTAGCTAGCAGAGTAACAAGCATCTGAAGGTCGCATACATCTGGGCTAAGAGAGAGTGTGTGTGTGTGTGTGTGTGCACGTGCGCGTGCGAGTGTGTCAGTGTGTCCCCTCCCCTCCAAACACAGGCCGCTCGTAGGGCGAGTCTGGGCAGGTTCAGTTATCCACAGGAAGTGTTCTGTCGTCAGGGTGACGGCTCATTCCCTTCGACACCCCTCAGTGTCAAGGAGGTCCTCGGGGGCCCCAGTAAGTGCCCTCAGGGGGGCAGGAGTGAAGCTAAGACACTGCGTGCGCGCATGTGTGTGTGTGTGTGTGTGTGTGTGTGTGTGTGTAGACAGAACTGTTGCTAAAACACAAGGTCATAAGGGTGTGTGTATGTGAGAGCAGGACTGTGGCTGAAACACTAGGCGATAAGTGTGTGTGTGTGCATGCAGAATTGTGGCTGAAACTCTAGGCGGTGTGTGTGTGTGTGTGTGGGACTGTGGCAGAAACACTGGGTTATACGTGTGTGTGTCTATAGGGTGCTTGTCAGTTAGTCTGTCATGCATCTCCGTGGAGATTTTATCACACTGTCTCAGGAAGTAAGTGGCGAGTTTGGAGTTTCAGGTGTATGTTTATGTGGTTGAACCAGTCACACAAGCCAGACTCCTTTGTGTGTGTGTGTGTGTGTGTGTGTTAGTGAGTGGGGGTAGAGTCAGGAGAGGGTCACTGCCCCCCCCCCCCCCCCCATCCCCACAGGTCTTTGTTAGCGTCACACCAACAGGTTTTTACAAAGACGACGGAAGAACCTGTCGTTCAGACGAGACTGACCACTATAGGAGAGAGCTCACCAGCACGACAACAGCCAGCCAAACAACAACAACGACAACACAACAAGCATGCAACAAAACAGAGGGAGGAGGGAGAGAGGGAGTGGATGAAGTGTATGAAGAGTGTTAACGCATGGGGGAGAAGACTGGGTTCATTTATCCATGATGTGAACCCACATCTAGTGTGTGTGCGTGTGTGTGTGTGTGTATGTGTGGACAGAAGAAGATGGACAGAAGTGATCTCAGGGGAACTTGGTGTCAGACAGCATCTTCCTCCCCCCAAACGTGCACACACAGACACACACACACAGACACACACACACACACACACACACACACACACACACACACACACACACACACACACACACACACACACACACACACACACACACACACACACACAGACTCGCATACACATTCACTCACACTCCTACCCCCATCCCCCCTGCATTGCTGTCCGGCGCGTGTAACCGGAGAGCTTCGGTCTTTCTTCCGCATGCATGAAACACAGCCCAGAGAGAGTGTGTGCATGTGTGTGTGTGAGTCTGTCTTTGTGTCTTTGTGTGTGCACAGGGCATAGAGCACACAATGGACGGCAATTTGTTTGTGAGTTTGTTGTGACAGCTTGGCAGCCCAGTTGGATTGCGTTGAACTGCTGAGCTGTGACTGGTCAACGTCTGAGTCCGACAGCACAGACGCAGCCTGTGAAACACACACACACACACACACACACACACACACACACACACACACCGGCAGAATCCTGCTCAGCGTTCACTCAGCAGTGGACGTCTGCTGCCTGTTTGATCAATAATGGCATATTCACAGCACATACTGAGCACTGCACACCAGCAGAGCTCCCTCCAATCACCCTAGCTACCACTCCTTCTCTCTCTCTCTCTCTCTCTCTCCATTTTTTTCTTCTCACTCAGTGTCTGGGAGCTCTTTCTCTCTTTCCCTCTCTCTGAGTCTGGGATAATTCTCTTCATCTCTCTCCATCCCTCTCTCCATCTCTCTCTCCTCCTCTTCTTCTTCTTCTTCTTCTCTCAGTCTCTTGTAGCTCTTTCTCTCTCTCCATCTCTCAGAGTCTATGTCCACTTATCTTTCCTTCTGAGTCTGGGAGAACTCTCCCCATCCTGCTCTCCATCTCTCTCTCTTTCTCTCCCTCTAAGTCTTGAAGAACTCTGTCCATCTCACTCTCTATTCCTCTTTCCATCTCTCTCTTGAGTGTGGGAGCTTTCTCTTTATCCCTTTCTCTACCCCTCTTTCTATCTTTCTCCCCATCCCTTTCTCCATATCCCTCTCTGAGTATGAGAGCTCTCTCTCCATCTCTCTATCTCCACCCTTGTTCATCTCTTTTTCCGAGGTTGGGAGCTTTCTCTCCATCCTTTTCTCTCTATGTCTCTCAGATTCTACGACTTCTTTCGCCACTCTCTCCATCCCTTTTAAAGACTAGAGCGTTCTCCATCTCTCTCTCTCTCTTTCTCCCTCCCGCTCTCTCCATCCCTATTAAAGACTAGAGCTCTCTCTGTCTCTCTCTCTCCATCCCTTTTAGAGACTGGGAGCTCTCTCCACCTCTCTCTCTCTCTCTCTCTCTCTCTCTCTCTCTCTCTCTCTCCCTCCCCCCCCCTCCCCCCCAGTCCTGTGAGGAGAGGGGCTCTGTGGAAGCGTGTTGCTGTTTGCGCTCTAAGCTGCTCCTCTTGTGCCCAATCACTATTCAGCCCACAGCCGCTGGCTTGAGCTGGCAATAAGTTTGGGCTTAGTGTTGAAGTGAGGCAGGGAGGTGCAGGGGCACCGGGGCCTGGGTGGGGCTCGTGATTTCCCCCGGTGATCTGATATCTCCGTTTTCCTGAGATAGGTGGTGATGGGAGGGGGGCGGGTGTTCGGGTCAGGAGGGGTGGATGGCGGGGGGGGGGGGGGGGGGGGGGTTAGTACCTAATCAAAACCAGGGGACTTCACTCACTCTGCTTCCCAGCCATCCGTGGATGTTGCCAGGGCAACACACTTAAAAACAGCCTTGGCCCCCTTATCTGTTTTTCTTTGTACAAGCGAACCGGAAAAAAAGGGGAAAAAAATCTCCCGGACAATAGAGTCTAACCAGGAAGGCTTTGGGCCGTGTCGTTCTGTCCTCGATGACTTCCCGCCGCCCGTGTCACCGGAACCGCACCTCGTAGGCAGAACGCACAGTTTGTCCTTCTGGAAGCTGTGAAAAGATCACACGTCACCCAGCCAGACCAGGGCCAGATCAGAGCCGAATACGTTCTAAAGTCGTTCAAGGTGACACCAGGCAGGTCCTGAGTCGCGGTGTTACCAGACAGTGTTATTGTGTCTCCATCCACTCTGGGCAGAACCGGAGTTCTATTCACCACACGCCGGAGACTGTGGAGACACCTTCTGTTTTCGCTATCAAAAAGCTCCGGGCTCTCAGACAAATGGATGGGCTGTCTGCTCTTGAGTCTGAATGAGAGGCTTCTTTCAGAAGGGGCATATGGCTGAAGGCCAGGTCTGGAAAAGCTCTCCGCGAAGCCCCTGACGTCTGCGTGCAGTGCGGCCTGGACTGCCCTAGCGGCCCGGAATGTAGTTGTGAGCGGACACGCATTAGGCAGTGAGCGGAGCATCAGTCACAGGGATGTAGGATAGCTTATCTGGGGGGGAATTAGCTCTCCTGATGCACAGCCTGTTTATCATCAGGGATCACTGGTAGGAATGCTAACAGCAGCAGCAGGGAGGCTGCCAAGATGTGTTTGTTATGTTATAGCTGTGTGTGTGTGTGTGTGTGTGTGTGTGTGTGTGTGTGTGTGTGTATGTGTGTGTGTGTGTGTGTGTGTGTGTGTGTGTGTGTGTGTGTGTGTGTGTGTCTGTTAACCTGGTGTTTGTATTGGGAATTGTGTGTGTGTGTGTGTGTGTGTGTGTGTGTGTGTGTGTGTGTTTGTGCGTGTGGCAGGGTGTGTGTGTTTGGTACCCTGGTGTTTGTATTGGGATTGTGTGTTTGTATGTGTGTGTGAGTGTGTTGGTCGTATGTGTGTGTGTGTGTCTGGTGTCTGGTGTTTGTATTGGGAGTGTGTGTGTGTGTGTATGTGTGTATCCATGGCGTATGTGTGTATAGTATGTGACCAGGTATAAGCAGCGGCAGGAGTGTGTGTGTGTGTGTGTATGTGGCCAGGAGCATAACCAGCGTGTGTGTGTGTGTGTGTGTGTGTGTGTGTGTGTGGAAAGCCTCTGATAAGGCGGCTCTTGAGAGCGCCCCTGTGCCCTGGGCCTCCCCCGTGATGTGCCCCTGCTGCCGCCCCGCTGGCGACGCTCTCAGGCCCCTGAAATACGGCCGGGGGGGCCGGGTCTCTCGCTCACACACACACACACACACACACACACACATCCGCGCGCCAGATAACGCTGAGAATGCCAAACGCCGGAACATGTGCCGACGACGTACTCCGCGTGACATGCCTCGCGCACACACTTCACAGAGGTGCTCGGAAATGTTGTTCACTCTCATAATTCACCGCAGGTGACTCAGAATGCTGTCGGTCCGCAGAAACATGCACTCACACACATACCTCGCTTCCATGGACGCCATGTCGGCACATCACATGGATCACATGGAGCCATACGTCATGTGTACTGGCGTCCCATACATCAGATAAATTGCACTCACACGGACATGGCACTTACATACTTAACATGTAGAACAGAGCCATATACATTCCCTTTACTGCACTCACATTCTTTACGTGGACAGCAGATCCATACCTTACATGGGCGGTGCTTCACTCAAACAGCAGGAACTGAGCCAAAGCGTGTGATTGGCTAATATGTTCAGTAGGGTAAAGTGTGTGTGTGTGTGTGTGTGTGTGTGTGTGTGTGTGTGTGTGTGCCACTGCTACCGATGATTCCACCGCCATCATCCATCCCCATGATATGTCATGAACAAAGTCATCCCTTTGCATGAGTTGTATGAGGTGTTCTACTGTATTCTCGTTGTTGTTGTTTACGGTAGTTGTTGTTGTTGTTTACACATGCTCTAGTCTGACTGACGTCCCTGTGTGAATGTGTTCTCTTCCAGTGTGCGCGACGGAGGACCTCATCAGCCAGTATGGAGAGACCATTCGCATCCCATGCAATCCTAAAGCCTCTGGCACCGGGGAACCCTTTCTTATCAAGTGGAAATACGTAAGCAATGCCTCACTTCACCTCCTCACACTGATGAGGATCTGTCTGTCTACCTACTGACCCACAACTCTGTGTCCAAAAAGGTTGAGAAACGCAATGTAAACTAAAGTGAAATGTAAATAATGTGGTAAAAAGTTGTACTGCTGTCGGTGCTCATAAGTGTGTGTGTGTGTGTGTGTGTGTGTGTGTGTGTGTGTGTGTGTGTCCAAAAACATTGAGAAACGCAATGTAAAGAATGAGGCAAAAAGTTGTACTGCTGTCGGTGCTCATAAGTGTCTGTGTGTGTGTGTGTGTGTGTGTGTGTGTCTTATCAGGAGGATAAGGTGGGTGGCACATCGGGTGATCTGCTGGTGAAGCAGAAGGGAAACAACGCCACCATCACTGCCTCTGATGATTTAAAAGACCGCGTGTCCATCGGCGAGGACGACAGCCTCCTCATCGCTAGCGCGGTCCTCTCCGACCAGAAGACCTACACCTGCATGATGGTGATGCCGACAGACATCTCCGAGCACAGCGTGCAAGTGCTCGTCCACAGTGAGTAGTGCCAAAGATCCTTCATTACTGACAAGATAGAGCAACGTAATGCATCTCTATGGAAGCAAAATTCAAACAGTTCCTGTCTAAAGACGTCATAATGGGAAATCGATCGGCAAGCAGTTAAGTTCAAACGTAACGTCACTTTCTAGGTCTGCTTAAATGGGGATTTCACCCCCCTCCCCTTTGCGAAAACAGAACACGGAAATGGTTGAACGTTTGCGCCTCTCGCTCCGCTTTAACCCTAAGATCTCGTTGTGTTTGAGCCGAGGTATGCCGTCTATGCACCATATATGTGCTGCCTGAGGTTATTAAATATGAAGGCACTTAACAGCCTCTTTTCTCCATCCCAGAATCCCCCGAGGCGGTGGAGCTCACGAACAACCCGGCTGCCGTGGAAACGGGCAAACTGACCACGGTGAGTAGGAGGGAGATGTTGCCCCGACGACCAGCTCTGTCTGTCTAGGTGGAACATAGGTGGGATGGAATGGAATGTGGATTGGGTGGAAGACTGACAGGGCGGGCCAATAGGGAAATTACTGATGCTATTCGTATGTTATATGTGTGTGTGTGTGTGTGTGTTGGTGTGTGTACGTGTACTAGAATGTTATTGGCTGCATTCTTCTGATAGACTTCCTCTCAGAATGACCTCTGTGGCCCAGTGACCCTTGCCTCACTGGTGTTGATTGGATGTGTGTGGCTGTCGTGTGTGTGTGGTGTCGCGCGTATCGACTTCCCGCGGTGGTGCGCGGCGACGCGGGGGCCGCTCGATGCAGGAAGTGGAGTCGTGCGTGGGCTCCAGCCTCGGCCACGTCTCCAGGGGTGATGCTCCGCTCGGGCACCTGGTGGGAGGACGGGTAGCTTGCTGCCGTCACGGCGATGTGCGCGGACGCCTGGAGTGGGACGAGGGTGTGTGTGTGTGGGGGGGTTAAACCAGTGATGCGGGCGGGCGGGCGTCAAGGGGTCAGAGGTTAGGGTGGGCGGACGGCCAGCCGAGAGAGCCTCATTAGAAGGACAGAGAGGCTCTCAGGCAGGGGGTCAGCAGGGCTTCCTGCCGCAGATGAGCGTCCAGACGCCTCTGGTGATTCGACAGCCCAGCTACTCCACTCTGCCAGCCTCTCTCTTTCTCTCTCTCGCTCTCTCTCTCTCTCTTGCGCTTGCTCTCTCGCTCTCTCTTTCTTTCTTGCACTCTCTCTCTCTTTCTCTCTCTTTCTTGCGCTCTCTCTCGCTCTTGCTCTCTCTCGCTCTCTCTTTCTTTCTTGCACTCTCTCTCTCTCTCTCCCTCACTCTATTTCTCTGTGCTCTGCCAGCCTCTCTCTCTGTCTCTCTATCTTGTGTGCTTATTTTGTCTCTTTCTCACGCTCTCTCTCTTTATCTCTCTCTCGCTCTGCTCTGCCAGCCTTTCTCTCTGTTTTGGGCTCTCACTTTCTCTCTCAATCTCTCTCTCTCTCTCTCTGCTCTGCCAGCCTCTCTCTCTGTCTTTGGCTCTCACTTTCTCTCTCTTTCTCTCTCTCGCTCTGACTGTCCACACCACTTCAAATTCAGCGCCTCTCTTTATCTGTCTTTGCAATTCTCGGTTTCTATTAAAGCAGATGTGAGAGTGTCTCACACAAGCATGTGAATTAGGGACCTCGAGTGTGTGTGTGTCTGTGTGTGCGAGCGTGTGCCAGCAGCAAGTTGGTGGTTTTCCACATCATTTGACAGCTTTGAATGGGAACCTAGAAGTGAGCTCAGAACTGGAGCAGTGGGGGAGACAGGCATGACCAATCAATTCGGCATCTTGTTTATTTGCTTGTTTGTTTTTTGCTTGTGCCTAGATTGGAAAATGCAGTGCTGGAGATGCCAATCCTGCAGCCAAGCTCACGTGGTTCAGGAACGAAGAGCCTCTGGAGCAAGATGGCACAGGTTTGTCTGAGAAATGACTGCAATGCCTTTTCATTCCATCACTGGGATTCCCTGCGGAACTCTTTTGTCATACGCAATGTCCTCGTTTGTTTACGCAGACCTGGCCAATACAGCTGATTCTGATACTGATTCTGTGTGTGTGTGTGTGTGTGTGTGTGTGTGTGTGTTCTCAGACATTGTGATCACGGTATCAGAGACCGTAGACCCAGCGACTGGGCTGACCAGCAGCGTGTCCGAGCTGCAGTACTCTGTGGGGAAGGAGGACATGGGGGCGCTGTTTTCCTGTGGGGTGCAGGACTCTGCCCTCAGATCCAAAGCTGTAGACTTCACCATCAACTGTGAGTCCCTCACGCAATCCATACTCCTGGCCCCCTCACACACACACACACATTTACACAAATATAAACACGCAAACACACACTCGCCACTTGGAGTCTGCAAATTACAGTGGAGTGTGTGTGTTTATGTTTGTGTGTATCCTGATTCCTGACCTCTGTATCTCTCCTCAGACCCCACGGAGAAGGTCGTCCTGGAGGTCGTGACCCCTGGGCTCTTGCTGGAGGGTGCTGACGTCACGCTGAGGTGCCGTGCCGACGGAAACCCCCCTCCTATCAGCTACATCTTCTACCTGCAGGTGAGCAGACGCACGCCCCCCGCTGTGTCTCCGTGACGATGGCTGTGGCTTGTGGTTTGGGGCCGCTGCGTAACCGTGACGACAGCGCGTGGGATCCACTCTGGGGGGAACGATGTCGCACGGCGCACCGCCGCTCTCCGTTTACACTTCCTGTCAGCTGTTGCCGAGTAACGCCTCACACACCTGCGCTCTCTTTTTTTCTCAGGGAGAGGAAGTGACTGTGGAGGACAAGGACTCGTACACGCTGGAGGAGGCCACGCGGGACGCGTCGGGAGAGTACAAGTGCTCCCCCAGCGGCAACCCCAGCCTGCTCGCCTCCCACAACATCACCATCCACTGTGAGTCGCGCCTCGCAAGAAAACAGGCGCCCTAATTGAGCTCATTATTTTACTGACTAGCGCTGGATCGGGCCCAAACAGTGGATTTCATTGAGCGCCCCGCCGCCGACACAAATAGGACTGAATCGTAATCAACACGGTGGCGGCGGCGGCAAAGATTGACTCCGTTGTGCGGGGTTATATGGGAAACAATGAAATCCAATGGAATTGAGTGCCGAAAGCGGAATGTGCTGCACTAATGCCGGTGGCTTAAGGCCGGCGCCCACCGGACACGTACGAAAGAAAGAAGGGAAAAAAATTAAAACTCCATTGTTTTTAACGGAGCAAAGCCCACTAGAGACGTCTGCCGCGCGGCAGCCGCTCAGGGTTAGAAAACTGTTCTAAAAATCCTGCGCGTCAAGCCCACACCGCTGAACACCGTGTCCGGTGGGCGCCAGCCTTTATGCAGCGCGCTCTAGAAACGGCCTCTGAGCATAATGCAGGAGCTTCAGTGCGACTCTTAAAACTCTTTTTAACGGGGCGACATGCGCCAACTCATGACTATAGATCACAGTGATTTCTTGAGCATCAGCCTTGGATTTTTTCCCTTGGCAACCATTGCCATTTGTAAGAAAAACATTCACTAAAGTTATCCAGCTTATAGCAAGTAGCTCAGTGATAAAGATGATGTCTTAATCGCACAGTACTGCACCGTAATTCTGCCATTGTTATGCTTTAAACTGTCGCTAGATGTTTTAACCATTTTGATAGGAAAAGTCGTATCTGCTGGTTGAGGTTTGTGTGTGTGTGTGTGAGTGTGTGAGATGTGGCCAGTGTTTTGAGGATGTGTCTCTCTCTCTCTCTCTCTCTCTCTCTCTCTCTCTCTCTATCCCTCCCTCAGATCTGGATGTGACTTTGAGCCCATCTGGGAATCTTGTAAAGGCTGCGGGGGAGACTGTGCCCATCACCCTGGAGAAAGACGCCTCTGGCAAGGTCACTGTGGCCTGGACAAAGGTGTGTGTGTGTGTGTGTGTGTGTGAGATATGTGTGTGTATGTTTGTGTATGAATGGCTGTGCCCTTGATCCTCCCTATCTGTAAGAAGAGTGTGTGTAACATGTCCTCCCTCTCTGATTGTGTGTGTGTGTGTGTGTGTGTGTGTGTGTGTGTGTGTGTGTGTGTGTGTGTGTGTGTGTGTGTGTGTGTAACATGTCCTCCCTCTCTGATTGTGTGTGTGTGTGAGTGTGTGTGTGTGTGTGTGTGTGTGTGTGTGTGTGTGTGTGTGTGTGTAACATGTCCTCCCTCTCTGATTTGTGAGTGTGTGTGTGTGTGTGTGTGTGTGTGTGTGTGTGTGTGTGTGTGAGTGTGTGTGTGTGTGTGTGTGTGTGTGTGTGTGTGTGTGTGTGTGTGTGTGTGTGTGTGTGTGTGTGTGTGTGTGTGTGTGTGTGTGTGTGTGTGTCTAACCTTTTTCCTGTGGTTCCAGAACAATGCCAGTCTGACGGCAGAGCCCCAGTTTGCGCAGCTGAAGTACTCTGACTCTGGGCTGTACGAGTGCAAGGTGTCCATGGGAGAGCTCGTGTCCACACACTCCTTCGAGCTGCTGGTCAAAGGTCAGTCAGTCACACTTCATCTCTCAGCAAAACTAGTGTGTGTGTGTGTGTGTGTGTGTGTGTGTGTGTGTGTCTGAGGTCACAACACAAAAACATTCACCTCTAGGCCTATGTCCTCAAGCCTCCTTAAACCACAAAACATACTGTATGTGACACTTCACAGTGTGTGTGTGTGTGTGTGTGTGTCTGTCTGTCTGTCTGTCTGTCCGTCAGCCTTCACTGGTTGCCTCTTCCTGTGAAAACACAGATTTCACCTTTAGCCCTGGTTGTGGATTGGTACTTGCTGCTGCGCTTGCCATGGTTCTTTATCCTACCTGTCAATGCGAATAAAGAATTAAAGTGCGTGTGTGTGTGTGTGTGTGTGTGTGTGTGTGTGTGTGTGTGTGTAGGAGCACCTGTGATCACCAGCCTGAGGGAGGAGCTGAGCGCTGACGGAGCCCATAAGGTTCTGAGCTGCGAGGCTGAGGGCTTCCCCAAACCCACCGTGGAGTGGAGCGGCATCAACGGCACCAACGTAAGACACACACACACACACACACACACACACACTCTGAGCACTGTGCACACATGCACACACACACACACACACGCATACACATGCACACAAATACCTACACACACTCACACACACACACACACACTCTGAGCACTGTGCACACTTGCACACACACACGCATACACATGCACACAAATACCTACACACACACACACACACAAACACACACACACACACACATACTCTGAGCGTGCATACATGTACATACACAGGCAAATGTGCAAACACACACACACACACACACACATGCACACATACATGCACACATGCGCATGCTCACACACACATACTTTGCATACATTCAAATGTAGCAATCAACAGGCAAGGTTCAAAAGCAAAACACTGACAGCCTACACTTGAGTCAATTTGTAGGCAAATGAGGCAATTTGTGAAGAAGAAACAGCACACAGTTTTACAAAAATCATAATTTGATTAGTTTTAGTTCACCAGTTGACTACAGACTCACTGCTACCATATTCACACAAATCACTCAAACATTCTCTGATTAACAGATACCGACTATACACACACACACACACACACACAGATAGACCAAACAGACACACACACTAATGTCACACACAAAAATCACCACACACATACACTCAGCACATCTAGACACATCGATTTCTCACATACACAGTGTGGGTGTTCTTCAGTGGAGTGCTTGGTGTCGATGCGATGGCATGGGTACATACTGACTGGAGCCACATCGCCCTCTGCTGTTGGCTAAGGGTAGTGTTCCCCATGAAGTGGTGGAGATGTGCATTCACACTAGAGGTGTAAAAGCCTGGCTTCAGAAAGTAAAAGTCCTGCCCCATTTTTGTCCCAACCATTCACTTACTTAGTAGCTGGTTCTAATTAGCACAGCTCCTAAGCCAGGTAGATCAGGTATTCAGTGAAATCAAATCACCCATGTGAAGTGCACAGGTAGAACCAATACATCGCAGGACTTTTATTTTCTGAAGCTGGACTTTTACACCGTTGATAACACACACACACACACACACACACACACACATACATAGACATTACAGAGTTCTGCAATGTGTGAGGAAGATAGGGTGACATGGGGTCCTGAAACCACCAAGATATAGATGCCCTCTAACCTGTGTGTGTGTGTGTGTGTGTGTGTGTGTGTGTGTGTGAGAACAGGTGGAGGAAAGTGACTATGTTGACGGCAAGGTGATACATCAACTGACTGTAGTGCCGAGAGCTAACCTGACAGTCACCTGTATCGTTATGAACGACCTGGGGACGGACAGCAAGACCACTGAGGTGTCGTCCTGTGAGTACCACACACACACACACAAACCCTCTCTCTCTCACTCAAGCAGTCACACACACACACACACACACACACACACACACACTCCCTCTCTCACTCACTCACTCTCACACACAGCCAAGACAGAAAGACCACAGTGGAGTGGTGTCATCCTCTACAATCATAACCCAAACCTTAATACACACACACACACACACCCTCACACACACATTAATGGTGTGATAATTTGTTATGTGTATATGTGTCATCACAAATTCATTCATTGTTATGAAACAATATTCACTCATTGTGGTATTTAAAGGGTACCTACTGAATGGCCTCACTTCTCCTCGACAGCAAAGTAAAGGACAAGGCTTATAAAGTGTTATGAAGTGTTTATGAAGGGTTATGCAGTGTTTATGAAGGCCTTTGAGAGAAGGTCTTTTGGGGATGTACAGGTGTAGGTTTGCCTTGACTATCACTCATGTGCTCATGTGTAGGAACCCTTTAAACATATGGCCACCACTCTCCTCCTTCATAAGCATTAGTTATGTGCTGTGATCACGGGTCGTGTGTGTGTGTGTGTGTGTGTGTGTGTGTGTGTGTGTGTGTGTGTGTGTGTGTGTGTGTGTGTGTGTGTGTGTGTGTGCGCGCACATGCGAGTGTGTGTGTGTGTGTGTGTGTGTGTGTGTGTGAGAGAGAAGTGCCTCTTGCTGCTCTGATCTTTCTGCTGCACACTCTCCTGTTGCGTGCCACCTATTAATAACCTCTGAGCAGTTTACACACCCTCACACAAACTAGCCCTTCACTGACCGTGTGTGTGTGTGTGTGTGAGAGAGAGAGATTCACATACTGTAGATCAGACTGACTCGCTAAGCACGGTGGCATTTGACTAACTCTGCATTAATTACAAGCTAGCGGCTATTGACTGACCTCTCCTGTTGCGCTTGCATGGGGGAGATGCAGCCCAGACATCCTTATCCTCGTAGCTCACTCAGAGAGAGACCCCCCCCCCCGCATGGGTTCCCTTTAGAGCAGGAAGAAGGGTTGCTGAGGGTCTGGTGTCTGGCGGGAAGCTACCTAGAACCTGTGGAGTTCTGACGTTCTTGGCCAGAGTACTAGGAGTTCTAGCCTGTCTGAGAGGAGGCTAGCCATGTAGGGTTCTCAGGAGCACACTTGAGCTCTTTTGCTGGTTGCAATGTAGTAGTGGATGGAGGACAGTGTGTGTTCAAACTCCCAGGTTGACCTGTGGCTTTGAGTTAATGTCATTTTATATTTGATTTCAGTATCAGTGGTCAGTCACAATGATGACACAGAGATGAAAAGAATGGACAAACAAGGTAAGTCATCTTGGCTATATGAAATTAGCTCTTATTCCAGTAACCCCCCAAACTCCTGTAGACTCGTAGTGACAGGCCCCACATGGTCACACACTGAGAGTGTATGTGTGTGTGTGTGTGTGTGTGTATATGTGTGTGTGTGTGTTACTGCGTGCCCAGGAGATGATATGTTGACTGTAGCTGTGTGTGTGTGTGTGTGTGTGTGTGTGTGTGTGTGTGTGTGTGTGTGTGTGTGTGTGTGTGTGTGTGTGTGTGTGTGTGTGTGTGTGTGTGTGTGTGTGTGTGTGTGTGTGTGTGGTGAAGTACTGTGATGACCGTGGGACTCTCTGACGTGTCGTTCCCGCCTGAATGTCTCTATCCCAAACACCCCACTCCCATCCTCCTCACCTCACTGTCCTGTCCGTCTCTGGGTGTGTGTGTGTCCGTCTCTCTGTCCGCCCCATGCGGGTCTTATCTGACGTATGACCCTCCTGTGCGTTCCACAGACCAGACGGAGGAGTCTGGTGACCAGGCCAAGCTGGCCGTAGGGATCGTCGTTGGCCTCATCCTCGCCACGCTGGCCGTGGGCCTGGGCTACTGGTTTTACATCAAGAAGTCAAAGTAAGCCTACATGCGTGCACACACACACACACCACACACACCACACACACACACACACACACACACACACACACACACACACGTAGTACCTTATCACGTCTCACACATACACGGTGAAATGTGCCATTACTGAGCTGATATTATAATTGTGTGATGCAATAATAGTAAGAAGGATGCTGATACAGAGAGGAGGGTTTTGGTCAGAAACTCCCTAAGGCTATTTGGATATGATTTTTAAAATCTACTTAATATGATTAATAGCCTAAATAAATATGTATACATTAGAAACTTTGTGACATGAGGAGCATGTGAGGGACTGCACCGTGTCTGTAGAAGATAACTGACACTTTGTGTGTGTGTGTGTGTGTGTGTGTCCGTTTTAGACAAGGCAGCTGGAAGACGGGGGAGAAGGAGACTGGCGACACGGAGGAGAGCAAGAAGCTGGAGGAGGCTCCCCAGAAGGCCGAGGTGTAGACGGAGCGACCATGTGCACACGCAGACACTGAATGTGAATCGGAGTTGCGGAGTTGTGACTGCGTGTCTGATGTTGCCACGTGTTCTGTAGTTAGTTGTGAAAGCCACTCTGTTCTGGCAGAGGCCCATGTACCCTCCCTTCCTCCATCTCCCCTTCGCCCGTCCTGTAGATGCCCTCAAATATGCCCCAAATACCCAACATCACCCCCCCCCTCCATCCCCCATCCTTGAATCTGCCCCTGAAGTTCACAAGTGGTTTTGTTTTCCTTCACTTTAAGGACCAAGTAAATTAAAATAAATAAGAAAAAATAATTAATTAATAAATAACATGGTAAAATAAGTTAATTCTGTGTTAGCTTTTGGTCTGCTGATTAGCTAGGTTATGTTCCTGTAGCTCCTAGCCCCTGTGCTCATTACATCGGGGGCTGATGATAGTCCCTTACACCGAACAGATGTCTCAGATCACCACTTGTGCTGATGGAAAATGTAAAATATGTTTAGAGCTTGCTTAAAAAATCTCACCTGATGTCAAAGAGAGATGTGATTTAGCAGTTTTTGTTTTTGTTTGTGATTGTGAAGCCTCACTCTTACTGGCTGATGGGGTAAGAGAGCTAAGCAGGAGGGGGTGAGAGAACACTGCCTTGAGGGCAAGGCCAGGGGGCAGCAGGCTCCAGAGCCCTACCGATCCACTTTTAATTTGATCCCGATCCACACCTGTTCTGGAGTGGATGCGGTTTTGATCTGGTCTGTAACTGGTCCGACCTGCTCTAATATAGTCCTAGTCTGGAGGGGATCTACTGATCTGACCCACTCTAATATAGTCCTAGTCTGGAGGGGATCTACTGATCTGACCCACTCTAATCTAGTCCTAGTTTGGAAGGGATCTACTGATCTGACCCACTCTAATCTAGTCCTATGATGGAGGGGATCTGGTCCAACCTGCTCTGCAATCATCTGCTCTCTGACAAACCTGTGGAGGTTCTCTCCCCCTACCTGCTGATCTTCGGTGTGTGTTACTTTAGTTGCTGTAGGTGAGGGTCCATCACAGATACACACACACACACACACACACCAGATAGAGTAGAATTGGCCTTACAGAAGGTGCCATTAGCGAAGAGAAATGTATGATGAAGCCTATCAGCGTGGGATGTTACATGGTGTCTCTCTAGCATTTTTGTTTTAGTGTCATTTTTGTGTTTGTTTATTTGTTTCCAATGCTGCACTGTGTATATGTATCAGACTGTGGTTATCTCTCTGGGAAGTCACGGCAGTGTGTGCAGAGTTGTCATCATCATCATCATCATGTGTGTTTAAATGGCCTCCAGCCCAGAGCTTGGCTATCTCTGGCCCACACTCGGCTCACCTCTGGCACAGAGTCAGCTGTGCTCTGGGGCGGGGGCAGGGGGAGGGGGGGTCCAGCTTGTCTGCGACAATGAGAAGTCCAGCACGCCTCATCATTTTCATGATCACTTAGGAGCGTTTCCTTACGTGTAAATACAGCAGACACTTTTCTATGTTTTTCTCTGTTTTTTTTGTGCTCTATTTATATTGTTCAGGTTAAACGCTGTTTGTGTGAGGCAGGTTTTTGTTAGCTAGGATCATTAATCAATCAGTTGTCTCTGAAACACGATACCTCCACAAACATTCAGAAGTACAGGACAACTGAAGGTTCTTACTTGCAGGCATGCAGAGCATGGGACGTTAAATTTGCTAGGTTTCGTGTCCCACACCTTAGTTGCAGAATCCACTGATGGAAAAAAACATGTTCTACTTCATCAACTCATTTCCTGTTGTAGCTTTACCTATTTGCATTGAAAAACAGATTGGCAGAAAAACCAAAGACAGTGAATGAGTCCATGCAAGTACTGTAAATACTGACTATTGTTTTTGTACTTTTGTTTAAAATAAAGTGTACATTTCGAGGAAAAAATGCTCCATACACTCACTTGTCTTGTGTTTTTTTGTTTTTTAATATTCAGAATACATTGAGATCACTCAATGCATTCAACAAATGCTGTCTCAGCATTAAAACCGTTCTCATGTAAGGTAAATGACTTTGTCTGAATCAATCAGAAGACATGTTAGGCTTAGTTGCATGTGGCCTTCTATGAATGTGCAGTACTCCCATCGGGTCCTTTTTCCGCTTTGGGGACATCATGTGAGGTGTGTTTCTGCCACCTAGTGGCCAGTTGAGTGTAGGTCTGAACTCACTAAGACTGCCTTTGTGCTCTGTAAAAATGCCACCATGTCCTGTGATTAGTGAGATGGGAACATCATGTGTGTCCACAGTGTATGATCATGTGCTTACACATGCACTGAACATGCATACAAGCCTTTTTATTTATGTTTCCCCTTAGGGGTGATGCCAGAGAGAGATTGTGTATCTTGTGTCTTTGAAACATGTCCCATCGTTCATCAGTCGTCTCAGCCTTCAGGGTGCTCTCTGGCACTCTACACAATCTTAAGGTCCTTCACATTCTCTACACTCATATATGAGCGCACTAGTATCCCCTGATCAACGAGGCTCTTAGAAATAAGCATGAATTGGACAGCTATAGAAACAGCAATAACATATTTGCTTTAGTTTTGTATACAGTGCCTATAAAAAGTATTTATCCCTCTTGGATATTTCCACTTTTACTCATTTTATATATGGAATCTTGATCAATTTAAATTGATGTTTTGTTTTTTTAATGTACAAAAATCCCCTCTTTAATGTCAAAGCGAAAGCAGATTTCTACAAAGTAATGTTAATTGATTGTGATTGTATAAAGACTCACTCCCTTCAAGTCAGCACTGAGTAGAAGTAGACCTTTGGCCAAAGCATGGTGTCTGCATGGACAGGTCTCAATTAGGCTTGCACATCTGGATACTTCAGTTTTACTCCTTTACTCCTTTTTCCACATTTTTCATTCCATAGCAGAACTGCTCAGGTTTGCAGGTGGGGGGGGGGGGGGGGGGGGGGGGGATTGACCCTGGAGTCTCCCACATGTCTTTGGGCGAACTTTAGCTTTGCCACTAACCCATAGAGCTTTGACTGGTGAGGAACTCTGTTAAAAGTTGCTTTATGTACAGTATAGTTTCTCCCATCTCACCCACTGAAGCTTTTAAGCTAACTTCTTCAGAGTTGTCATATACAGTAGGTGCCTTGGTGGCCTCCCCCACTATTATTCTTCTTGAGCGGTCACTCAGTCTGTGGTGACGGCCTGCTCTAGGCGGATTTGCACATATACGCCATATATTCCTTACATTCCTTATTGATGTCACTGAGCTCCAGGGGATGTTCAGTGACTTGAACATTTTTTTTAATCCATCCCCTCAAGCACATCCCATGCTTGTCAAAAACATATCCGTTGAGTTACACACCCTGATGAAGGCTGTAGGGCCTATACGCGTTTTTTAAATGCTTATAGCCCAACAATAAAGAGCTTTGGAATTTGTTTGGACCTGGATTTTTTTCATTTTGATATCCGTTGAGTTCTTTTGGAGTGTTCTTTTATCTTCATGGTGGAATTATAGCCAGGAATACTGATTGATCATTGACTAGACCTTCCAGATGTCTTTATATTACTATTGGCACCAGTTGGCTGGACCGCTGTTGATTTAGGTCTATTTAGGTCTATTAAAGGGGAACTATCCAGGGGGAAGGGGGTGAACACTTTTTATAGGCACTGTATGGTTCCAAGATGTCGATGAAGCTTTTGGGAACTACAGTGACAATTAATTTGTTGAAGTGTTGATGCATATATCTAAGATGCGCATGTGTACAGTGTTATAAGTGGGGATTTCCATGATTTGTACAGTATCAAAGGGCAAAGTATTATGCACTTTCAAGGCTCATGGAGCAGCAGGTCACCTTGATCGCAAAAGATAAAAGCAACATTTGAAGCAGTGGAAGTAGACATATGATCAGAGCTTCTAAAAAGTGCTTGAATTACTGCCAAAGCCATGTAGGCTTCCTGGATTAACAGGAATAAACATGTAAAAAAAAACAAACATCAAAGTTACTATACGCAAGAAATCTTTTAGTTTACTGTTATGCTTATGGTGGTTTAAAGAAAACAACAAACAAAAACTTACACATGAGACATGTGTCTTTGTTTTATTACCTGTAATTCACCAGATCCAGATCATCCCAGATGGATGAACCTCTGGATTTTTAAAGGTACCATCAGCAATTCTGGATGATGTCACATCTGTTGATATTTGATCCAATTACAAGCAAAACACCAGAGAGTGAACACACCAATCCTCTCCCCAAACAATCCTTTCCCAAACTCCTACTTTGATTGGTTCGAGCAGTATTGTTTTGTTTGGTTAATTGGCTAGAACAAGGGCTGTATAAAGACCTTTTTTGCAGTGCATTCATAGAATGGAGAGCTATTGCATCATGAGATAGCTGAAAGTGACAAAAAAAGTGTTATGGGTTAGAAGTCTTTTAGAATTGCTGATGATGGCACCTTACACAGCCCAGCCACACTTCCACCTGTCCCAGCTGCCTCCTGCTTTGCCTACATGTCTCCACACCTGCTCTGTCATCTAGCACCCTGAGGGATCACTAGAGAATGAGACATGGCTCCCTTACTCTGTCTTATATGTCAGTGCTTTGAAATGGTGAACAAGTGGGGTCATTATATTTGCCTTTGAAGTGAGCAGGGCATGTTATTTGCCCATGAAGGGGGAGTTGGTAAGAGGTGGAAGCACTGCAGTAGGCTACTTAAGAGGCAGAGAGAATGACACACAACGGGCGACTCCAGGCCTCTCCTAGATCAGGCCCGAGTCCACTCACGGTTCCTCTTCAGGCAGGCGCCATCAGGTAAAGGTTCAGAAACTCTCACGGAGGAGCTACACCAGACGCGTAACTGAAGCGTTCCGTTCGCGACGCGTGAAATCCATTTTAGAAGACTGGTCTATTTTGTTTCGAATGTATACGTGCCACTTTCGCGTCTAGTGTGGCTACTTCCATCGATTATAGTGATTATTGACTGCTGCAGTATACGCATCGCTAATAGAACGCCTCAGTTACGCACCTGCTGTAGCTCCCCTGTCAGACCTTGGACAGAATGGGTAGAAAGCTGTGCAATGAATAGCTCTAGGACCTCAATCTCTGTCTCCCAGCATATTGGAGTGTGTCTGGACAGTGATAGTGTAGTGGTTAAAGGGATATTCCGCCATTTTTGGAAATACGCTCATTTTCCACCTCCCCTCGAGCAAAACAATCGATATTTACCTTGTTCCCGTTCATCCAGCCATTCTGTGAGTCTGGCGATACAACTTTTAGCCTCAGCCTAGCATAGATCATTGAATCGAATTAGACCATTAGCTTCTCGCCTGCTAGCTTCATGTTTAAAAGTGACTAAGATTTCTGGTAATTTTCCCATTTAAAACATGTCTCCTCTCAAGTTAGAAAGTGCAATAAGACCAACTGAAAATGAAACCTGGCATTTTTCTAGGCTGATTTGACATGGAACTACACTCTCATCTGGCGTAATAATCAAGGCAACTTGAAAACTACTGGCACTACTACTGCTTGTTGTCTATGGGGACTATTTTCAGATGCTGCGTACGATATCACTGCGCCTATGGTACGTTTGCAAGTTGCCTGGATTATTACGCCAGATGAGAGTGTAGTTCCATGTCAAATCAGCCTAGAAAAACGCCAGGTTTCATTTTCAGTTGGTCTTATTGCACTTTCTAACTTGAGAGGAGACATGTTTTAAATGGGAAAATTACCGGAAATCTTAGTCACTTTTAAACATGAAGCTAGCAGGCGAGAAGCTAATGGTCTAATCCGATTCAATGATCTATGCTAGGCTGAAGCTAAAAGTTGTATCGCCAGACTCAGAGAATGGCTGGATGAACGGGAACAAGGTAAATATCGATTGTTTTGCTCAAGGGGAGGTGGAAAATGAGCGTATTTCCAAAAATGGCGGAATATCCCTTTAAGGGGCTGGGCTAGTGTGCAGTATCCTGAAAGTTGTGGGTTCAGTTCCTGGCCTCCACCACCGTGCCCTAGAGACACTTAACCCCAAGTTGCTCTGGGGACAATGTCTCTTGTAATATATCTGACATGTGTAAGTCACTTTTGGACAATGTCTACTTAATGAATAAATGCAAATGTATATATCGCATGCCATAGTGCTAACATCTTTTGCTGTCGGTATGCTGTTTCTCACCTTTCTGAACATGGCCAGCAGCACTTACATCTCTCACTGCTATTTCGGAACAAGCTAATGTGACATAACTTCCATTCCCTCCACTCTGCTGCTTCATGTCTCTCCTGTGGTGTGGCCTGTGGCCAGTCTGCATTTGTTAAGTTGCTCAATGCTCACAGAGGGCACTTTAGCTCTTGGGGCAGGAGTGACATTAAGTGACAGGAAGTCCTTAGTGCTCTGCTCTCCCCCTAACATGTGTGAATGCCACACATACATGTGCAAGGGTATAATCTGAGTGGACTATCTAAGCTTATATGTAGCACTACACTCCAGGGGCATGAACACATAGGGCCTCATGAACATGCCCATGTACAGTGGCACTGTAGCTGCCTGGTGGCTCTAGCTGTTGGATGCAGCAACTCCAGGGTTTCGTATCAACAGTACCAACAGAGATCTATATGTAAAAAATACCAAAATTGTCCTTTAAAATACTTAACATTTTACTTTCATGACACACAAGGTTGCTTGATATACAAATAATTCATTAAACACTAAAACAGCATAATAACCGATTAAGTAAGAACTAAGAATGCTATAACATTCCACAGGAGGGTTCCAGAGGCTGTCAGCACTGTGGAGAATGCTGAGAATGCCATGAGACAGTGCTGCAGAGATTTCCCCTGGAGGCACTTAGTTATACAGTTTTGACTGCTGTCCCTTTCCTTTTCCCCCTTCTGCAACTCAAAATTGTTGCTCTCTCGTCAGAGCAAAGCAGTTTTCCATCATAGTTCAAGCTCACTACTGCCCCTAGAGGTTGGATGTGTGCCTACAGCCAGCCAGAGATCAGAAAATGAACACAATGATGACTAGGTTGAGAGGGGTCCAGCTGCAGCCTGGTCTTATCTGCTCATTCTCATGGTTCTGACAAACTTGCTCATATCATTTCAATTCAGAGCTTTATGTCATTATTAAAGTACAAAGGATAACTTATGTCATCCTTCATGTTTGTGAACAGGCGCCATATTTTGTGTTTTCATTCATTCAGACAGACAGTGGTGGCATGACTCACACCACTTCCATTTGTCTTTATGGATAAAGGCCCTGAAAACCAATCTGCTTCTATGTATTTCTTTCTTCTGTGGTTAGTGTCATCAAATCAAATACCTAGATGTGTTTCTTTTTCTATGGTTTTAGAGCGATGGGTGTGACACTGGTCTACATTGCACTATCAATTAAATTATATTCAGTCATCTTGCCTTTTGTTTGTCTCTATTGTTCGTTTGTCCTTGCTGTATTCTATGCTTTTGACAGTAACCAGGTGCACATGCTATTATGTCTTTGTCTGTATGTTACTTTTCTATGTATGTAGGCCTTCTTTGAGTTGTGCATGTCGCACAGTGGGGCGAGTTCCCCTTGTTTCCCCATAGACCCTTTTCATGTGATGTCAGCAGCTGGGTATCAGTTCGCCCCGTAGCAGTAATATACAGTCATAACGTCATTTAACTTTACTCTCAAATCAATGCAGCTATACGAGAGCAATGATTGCAAACGATAACTGAACATCAGTGTTGTGCATGAACGAGTTCAAAAGAACGTGTTCATTGAACACGCTCATTTTTCTGTGAACGCTGAACTGAACGCAACACATTTGTAAATAATGAATTTGAACGTGAATTCGCTCAGATTTTGGGAAATGAACGACGAACGTCACTGTTGATGTCCAATTAAACGTTACAGAATTTATTTTGTCCTGAGAAGTCGAGTGACACTATCTGCTGGCAATTCAGAAACAGTATGTCGTTGTCACACTCACTGCCCACGGGCGCCACTCCTAAATTACAACTTTGCACTACCTTACTACATTACCCATGATCACGTTACGCATGATGCATTGTACACAGAACCGCTGCTAGGCCTATATGAATGCAATCGCGGAAAGATTCTGCACTTGTCAGTGATGATAAAGGGATGCATAACGTGTTCAAAGAGCCCTACAGTATGTCACTGATCCATCTGGTAAGGTAATGCAGCAACGCAGCCTCCTCCATACCCCCGGTGTAAAAACTACACTCTTCTGCCGTCAGGCATGCACAGCTGACGCATTTATTATTAATTATTAATAAATGCGCGGCCGCATTTATTAGGCGTCGGTATCTGCCATAGACCTAAAAGAAATTTATCTGCCCAGCGAAATAAAGCCCAATTTACGGACATTCTCAATTAGATGAGAACAACAGGTGGCTGTAGCCTATATTCCGTCAGAAACAGATTTTCATTCAAATGAACTGAATTTGAACTAGTTCAAAATTAAAAATGGTGAACTATGAACGTGAACAGTTCACTTTGCACGTGTGTGAACTGAACTTTGAACTAGTTACTGAAGAGTGTGAACGTGCACAACACTGCTGAACATAACGTTAGTCCAAACGTTAGCTAGATATTCAGATACTCAATGAAAGGCCGTTCCTTATTTTGAATCTCTGTCGAATATCCAGTATCAAACCAACTTGAAGCTAGCTGAAGTTGCTGCTATATAAGGATTAGGCTACTGACTTTACTCTCAAATCAAGGCAGCTACGTGACGGCAATGATCGCCAACGATAACAAGGAAAATGAGGACAATAAATACACGTGAAATATTAATCTTACCTCAAGAACTGTAACCGTATAACCATAGCTTTTGCTTACGCCGGATGAACTGATACCCAGCAAAGCTTCAAAGCGGAAAGTGTCTGGCGTTAGCGTGAAAAGGGTCTAGTGGAGCTAACGGGGTACCCTGGCTAGTGCCAGCCTGATTAGAAGAGCCTTGTGATTGGTTAATTGGATGAGCACCTAAACCTCAGTGTTGGGAGTGCTAGGGGCTCTTTTTCTTGAATAATGTGCAGTTTGACAGTTGCTGTGAGCTGCTGGATTTATTTGCGGTAGGCTATTTTCGTCAGTGCAATTCACTGTTTTTCTTTTGCTTGTTTTAAGTTAGTGGCTGTCTACTCCGGAGATAATATCTCTATTTTCACTTTTGTATACATTTTCAGTCAGATTTTAGATTGGGTGAAAATAAAATCATACCCACTTTGGTTGTCACTGCATGGCTAATTTCTCCTGACCTCAAGGCTCCCTATCAACACATGGTTTGGTGCAGTGAGCCACCATGATACTGCCTGGGCTAACGAGTCACCATGTTACAGGCTTGAAGGAGAATGTTTGAAATAGTGTTTGAGGTATTACCTTAGTCCATTATCACTTTGAAAGGGTGTGTGATAAGCAATCATTTACTGTAATCTGCTTACTTTATTCTATTGGGGAGACATCCATCACTTGCTTCATCTGCCAAAGCTATGTGCAGCATGAACTTCCATGAAGTTCATAGACGCAGTGAACAACTTGACTGAAACCACTAACGCAACATTGCTGTATTATGTGGCATATCACCTCATTCAGTCAGCGATCATCACACAAGACTTCACTCTCATAGAAGTCACTAGAACCACTGCTGTGTAGAAAAGTGAAACCTGTGTGGTTGCGGTGGTCTGTCAGGAAGAGCTGTTTCCTCTTCCCCTCACACAGAGGGGCCAAGGGGTATAGATGACAAGCTCCTGAGGCACAAGAGGGGGCCAAGCAAAGCTTTATGTTCTACTGTGTGCTTTAGTGGCCAATATCAGTTTGTTGTGCCCCCTACCCAATTTAGTCAGTTCAATAAAGTACTCGTGGTAACTACTATGTTCTTGTGTTACTAATGTATGAATCATGGTCTAAAATCATGCTCAAATGTCATTGTGTCTGCTGCCGCTAGGGGCGTCTAGATTTCAAGGCTATCTATTAGCTATTTGCATGCCTACTGTGGTAGGCTAACCTATAAGTTATAACCCATCCCTCGATCTTCTCCAACAAAATAAGCTACTGGTTAGAATAGTCAATCTTAGAACATCATTTTTGAGCTCTATTTTTATTGTATTTTGTTTCAATAGCCTAACAGCCATAATGTAACAATATTTTCTGACTTGCCAAAGCTACTTTGAGGTGAAGTCCTGCCCTTACTTTGCAAAAAATGGGCTCATTCGACTGCATGCAGTGCCTTGTGTGCAGCTCTATCTATGATTGCAAACATTAATGAGCCTAATATAGTGGGTTGTCAATGGAACGAGATAAATTATTATTTTTTGATCCTATTTATATCCCATTTAAATATGCAAATTAATTTGACATATGGGGCTCTATTTTGACAATCCAATGTCTGTGCATGCATGTACATGTACAGTATGTAGCCTGTTTGGAAGTACGAATGTGTGTGTGTATAGCATGTGATTATATTATCATCACTGTATGGCGTATGCATATTTGCACTTTTGGTTTTCTTTGTCTTACTTAAGGAAATGAAAACAAGGGTTTGGAACCTATAGCTCTACTTCAGCATAAACCCTTTTCGATCAGCTTTTTCTTGTAATGATTGTGATATATTGACGATTTCTGCTGCTGATCGAAAATTACTCATTTATTCATTCTTCCATTTACTACATTCATTACATTGTTATACTGCTGACCAATCCCAGATATAGCACAATTTGATACCAGTCACCAATGTGGAGGTACTGGTATGAATGTCTTTTGTGTGGTGGGTGGGGGAAGTTGTTGTTTTTTTGGTCTGTTCGTCTGTTTTTTTGTAGGGCTTGTTTGTGTGTTCTTTTATGGACTTTGAGTCTGACAAAATTGATTGATGATGATGATGATGATGATGATGATGAATAAAGTGCTTCCAAAAAATCTTGTGGGAGGGAAAGGTTTACATTGAATGGAAATGTAGGGACACAAGACCCAATTTTGAAAATGTCCTTCAAATGTGGGAACATAGGGCCTAATATTAAGAACAATCTTAGAAATGTGTGATCTGTGAGACCACAGAGCCTTGTTTTGAGTGAAAAACATCTTAGAAATGTGGGAACATATGACTGACCCTGTAATTACTAGCTAATGGTATCAGCTTAGGTCACTAACAGTGGTTTACACACAAACACACCTGATATGATTCTTGGCCTTTCCATAACCCGGGGAACCAAAGAAAAAGTAAGACCATTTGCTTGTACCCTGTAGGCTAGTGCTTTGCTTCAGTGGATGGTAAAAGTTGTCAATATTTGCACCATTATTTGTTTGTAGCTGTTGGGCTTATTCAACTTCATGCAGCACTTGACAAATCTGGCTGAATGTGATGCATGCCGAACTTTGGTATATGCAAAAGTGTAACTGCACCCTAAAATATGTTTTTTGAGCTGTTGATTGATTGAAATTACTCATAAGTGGTGAACCACACTATTAGGGTTAATATTGACGAAAATCATGTTTCCCGAGAAAAGTAACATTTTGTATTATTTTGTATTGGAGATATAGCTCTCCGCGCCTTCTACAGGTTGAAACATGCCATGCATTTTGGTCCAAACATTGGTCCATAAATGGTAGGATTAGCATTATTTCCCCCTGCTGGAGAAAGTGAGCATGCTATTTCTTATTATCTGTGGAAAAAAGTAATGATAAAGCACATGGATTATAGCTCAATCTTTTAAGATTGAACATTAATATGGGGAGTCTATACGTTTTATTTCCACTGCATAAGAGGCATGATCAATGGGCATCGTTCAAATGACTTTGTATGTTTGGATAGTCCTTCAACCAATCACACCAACAATCCGGTGCGTCTTTTGGATAAGGGCAATTCCATATCAGTTGGAACAGGTCCGACACCATGGTCCTCAGTTTTTCCTGATTTTTGGTGCACATGTTCCTCCAGTATCTCATCTGTCTTATATTACATTTGTAACCTTGTGTGACTTGATCCACTTGGCCATTTAAGCCCCTCAATTTAGTTGCCTTTTTCATTTTTGACAACTTTTGGACATATTTTAAGGGATCACTAAAGAGTAAAAATGGGATACAACATTTTTATCCTATTTACAGGATGGCATTCTGATCCCTCAAACAGAAAAAAATGGGTTTACACCCCATATTGTCCTTCTAAGAGGTTCATACAAATCTACGGAGCCCGTGAAGGGTCAGGTGTGTGAATATTTTTGAGTGCACTTTTGCGTTCCCTCGCAATACTTTTTGCGTTCCCTCGCAATACTTTTGCGTTCCCTCGCAATACTTTTTGCGTTACCTCGCAATATTTTGGCGTTCCCTCGCAATAACTTGTATGTATGCCCTTAAGCCGCAGGTTCCATTTGCGGAGTGGGAGGGGTAGAGAGGGAGCAAGGGTGTGTTGGTGTGTGAGATTGGAGTGGGAGAGAGAGGCATGTTACAGGGACCTGAGTGATGTGAATGTAGGCTATATTATAAAGATCACAAAATAAATTCTCTGATCCAAACCACTGTGCAAGTTATTAACCCGCTGCTGTTGTGAAGGAGAGAGGGAGTTAACCCGAGTCAATTCAAGTACCTCGGCCCTGCATGGAGCAGCCAAATATAAGTCTCCCCTGAAATCTCAAACTGCTGAGACGTTTAACAAAAACAAAAGTTAACATTGGGCTCCGTACAGTAGCCTATAGGCTACATCAAGTTAATGCGCTGTCAACTCTCATGCTGCGCAGAAACAAGCCGTTTTTCTTTAGCAGATGCTTCAGAGTTTTCATGCTTATAATCACATTGTGTCTCACAGACAAATTCGCCAGTATATTGCTGTAGCCTAGCCCCAGGTTAAAGTAAAACTTAATAATGTCCAGATTATCCATGAGTTGAACTGCAGTCCATGTAAACCTGTATGGTGGGCTAATGCATGGAGCCCAAGTTGACAGGAACACATACAAGTTATTGCGAGGGAACGCAAAAAGTATTGCGAGGGAACGCAAAATTATTGCGAGGGAACGCAAAAGTATTGCGAAGTAACGTAAAAAGTATTGCGAGGGAACGCAAAAGTATTGCGAGGGAACGCAAAAAGTATTGCGAGGGAACGCAAAAGTGCACTCAAAAATATTCACACACCTGACCCTTCACGGGCTCCGTACAAATCAAACCAACACCTCCTTCAGCCAAGACTATTTTTCCTTTTTTCTAACTTCAGACATGTGCTGTGGGGATATTACAATGGACAGGTTGGATCTACCACATTCACATGATCTACAAAGTGCCACACTATTGCAGAAAAAAAGAAATGTTGGATTTGCATTTCATCTTGAACTTGGAAAAAGGCAATAAAAGTGGCATTTTTAGGAAAAAACGCCATTTTGGCCAACTTTGAAAGCTCATAGCCTCGAAATACGAAAACTAACATTCTCATGTTTTTGTCAACATGTTCTCTTACTCATGGACTATATATATGTAGAGTTTTAAAACTGTGAGTGCTAGCCATTCATGACCATAACAGAACAAAAACAGTTTTTTTTTCATTGCTTTCAAAACAAATATGGGTTTGTTTCGATGAATAAGTCTCCAATGGTGGGAAGGACTGTAATCCCTTTATGATTTTGGACAACAACACAGGGTACTGCCCCAGTGTTCAAATTTTTAGAAAATAATTAGGGCCGGGACTTTAGCGCGTTAATTACGATTAATTAATTACACAAACATTAATGCGTTAAAAAAATGACGCATTTTAATCGTATGCATATTTATTTTTGCACCGCGGAACGTTTCTCACTGGATGAGTTTCAGACGGACCGATTATACTGGAGCACCAAGTAACGCGCATGAGTTCGGTTCAGACAAAACAAACCACAGTGGCACAGTGAACATGAACAAAGAAGCTGATGTGACCGCGTTGGTTGGCCCCGTGGATGGGAAATGTTGTTACAAAAAACGAACGGATGGAAGCGTAGATAAGAGCATGGTTGTGTGCAACCTATGCAACAAGGACGTATCACCGCAGGTATCACCTCAGTGCAAAACATAAAGCAGCTAGCTGCTAGCGTGGACAAAGTATTGTGATATTCCAGACACTTGAGGGAAACCTCTGAGCTTTATTTATTAAACAAATAGCAACCGAGTTGCTGTTACAGCCACAACTCACGCTTATAACAGTAATCCACCGCACCTAATTCCATGTCCAACTTTCATAGACCTAAAAGAAACTTCACACTCAGAACCGCATACAAGCCATAGACAGTAAAAGATATGGACAGAGCTATCACGTAGACGGCAGCAGAGACCGAGGAAGCAAATTTCAACGGTTTTTTTAGGTCTTCTTATTTCGTCATAGGTCTCCTGCGCAGGCTCAGGTGTCGTACATGTGACGTAGGCACGTAGTCTGACCTATGGCGACGCTTTACTCTCGCTGGACGCATGCGCCTTTAACACTTTAGCATTGACTTTCGAAAAACGTTAATTACTCAGCCGATAAGACAGTTACGAGATTATTATGTAAATTTCACAATGTAGTATGTACCCCGACAATAGAAAATGTTCATATAAAGGCTTAAAACGCTTCAGCTCTAACGTAATTTGATGTCAAAGTGGCGCTTACGCCCCATAGGATTCAATGGAATGGCCAGCTAGCCACGGTCTTCTCGTTAGCATGGCGGCCGCCATACTGTCTACACTCTCAGAACGTTCTCTGCCCCCTTGATACAAGCACACACGCACACACGTAAACTCCGCCCCCCAGTTCCCCTTAAAGGGACACAACAATTTCATGAACACAACTCAAGGTAACAGGTGACACAATTAACAGGATATCACAGTATTATAGTTTACAGAAGGTCTACCTATCTATAGGCTACATGAATTTCTGAAAATGTACTATTTCTAAATATGGTATTGCTACACTGGATGGCAAAAATTGCACTGGTCTGTTGGACTTATTAATAAACAATATTTTTGTTGCTTAAGCTTAGGCCTATGTATTCAGTCATTATCCAATAGTAGGCTATACTAAAAATCCATGTGAAAAAAAAATACTTCTCACTGTTCTCAGGTCATATAGTTATATACAATTAAAATGCGATTAATTTCGATTAATTAATTACAAAGCCTCTAATTAATTAGATTAATTTTTTTAATCGAGTCCCAGCCCTAAAAATAATATGGTAGCCTTAAGAGAGGAGAGGGGTTTAAAAGAAAGTGGTGCTCATTAAATACAGGAATTTTCAGCCTTTTTTTAGGACGCACACTTGAAGAGCCATATCTCAGAAACTAAACAAGATACCCAGCTAAACTTTTGGGTTTCTTCTAACGAGACATGGAGGAACATTTGGACCAAAAATCAGGAAAAACTGAGGACCATGGTGTCGGACCTGTTCCAACTGATATGGAATTGCCCATAAGCTAGTTTGTGACTGGACCCAAAGGTTGCAGGGGAGATAGATGTCCAGGTTTCCAGCCTGAGCTGCCTGGCGAAATTCAAATTCGTCGGCAGGTCAGGCAGGGTTCACCCAGCCTACATGGATTTGTTTACAAGCTAGCGAACCGGTAAGTTCAGCAGAACAATGTGGATGTTACAAGGTAAGAAACGCGATTTCAAACGAAATCATTTTCATCGGAACAGATCATCCATATAGATTTTACTTTATTAAATCCCACAAGTAGGAAATGTACTTGTCACAACAGCCAAAAAGCACAATAAATAAAGATAACGTAGAAAACAGTATGTCCAGGATACAAATGATTTATAAACAGGTTTATTAAGTTGAAATAGTTGCCAAGTTCCCCTTTAAAGGGATAGTTCGGATTTTAAGACACGAAGTTATATGGGTTCCCTGTCAGCAACGTTGTGCATCAGCACTGACTTACCCCCCGACAGCGTCCTGTGAGCCGAGATCCAGCCGGTTTTTGATCGTTTTTGATGCCGGACTATTTTCTTCAGCAAGTTTCTGGGGTCACGAAAGTAAAGTGTTTTTCTTCTCAAAACCATATGCGTTCAACAGAGTGATATATTTGCACCACAAAAACGTTGTCCAGCTGTTAGTAGCGCGCAGTGATAGGAATCGCGAAAAATAAGTAAGTGATAACGAGGTTTGAATTTTTCCTGGACAACGTTTTTGTGGTGCAAATATATCACTCTTTTGAACGCATATGGTTTTGAGAAGAAAAACACTTTACTTTCGTGACCCCAGAAACTTGCCGGACTACTTTCTTCAGCATCAAAAACCGGCTGGATCTCGGCTCACAGGACGCTGTTGCGGGGTAAGTCAGTGCTGATGCACAGCGTTGCTGACAGGGAACCCATATAACTTCGTGTCTTAAAACCCGAACTATCCCTTTAAGAAGCCCAGTCTTGACCCAAACAACCTTAAAAACTAGACTCATCTCCAAGTTACCATTTATCTCTAAGATCTTAGAAAAGGTTGGCCTCTCAGGTTTTCTCTTATTTTAACATTTTCAATATCACTTTAGATCTTAGTTTAGCATTTGACACCATCAATCATCTCATCTTTTTTAAACAATTGGAGGATGAAGCTGATCTGCAGAGCCAAGTGTTAAAATGGTTCACATCCCACACGGTTAAATTTTAGGCCCTCTTTTATTTTCATTATGGCTCCCACTTAGCTCAATATTTCAGAAATACAATTTTCATATGGCAACGTTGCTCGAGTCACCAAATGGCAACGTTACCAAATGACCTTTGCGCCACGTTATAGCAACGTTGCTCAAGTCACCAAATGGCAACGTTACCAGATGACCTTAGCGCCACGTATGGCAACGTTGCTCAAGTCACCAAATGGCAACGTTACCAGATGACCATAGCGCTACGTTATGGCAACGTTGCTCAAGTCACCAAATGGCAACGTTACCAGATGACCATAGCGCCACGTTATGGCAACGTTGCTCAAGTCACCAAATGGCAACATTACCAGATGACCATAGCGCCACGTTATGGCAAGGTTGCTCAAGTCACCAAATGGCAACGTTATCAAATGACCTTTGCACCTCGTTATGGCAACGTTGATCAAGTCACCAAATGGCACTTCTTAGAGGCAACGTTGCGTCCACGTTGCAGGAAGGTTGCCAGAAGGTTAGGTCGCCATTACCAACTGGCAACTTACAGGCAATGTGGCTGTTTAGTTTTGTGTTTGCTGGGCAGGCCCTCAACTCCATGGCTGGACACTTGTGGCACTCTCCTGCTGTCGAGGGACTCGCTTGTTTCCTCCGGTGCTGAGCCCACCGGCGGACGGACCAGTTTGGAGAGAGGGACTATCGTAGCCTCCCGCTGGACCCACCGG
This sequence comes from Sardina pilchardus, assembly GCF_963854185.1. Taxonomy (NCBI): domain Eukaryota; kingdom Metazoa; phylum Chordata; class Actinopteri; order Clupeiformes; family Clupeidae; genus Sardina; species Sardina pilchardus. Next base: position 14,517,139 of record NC_085012.1, read on the forward strand.
AGCCACCCGGCCTCCCCAGGACGACTGTGTTTCCTCCGGTTGCTGAGCCCACCGGCAGACCAACCGCCCTGTTGACCGGCCTCCCTCGGACCAGTTCGTCTGCCTGCTGAATGTTACCTCCGGTGCTGAGCCCACTGGCGGACTGTCCGCCCTGCTGCCGCTGTTGGCGGGCTGACAACAACGTCCCTTCCTTGGCCTTCCGTTCCTCAGAGTCTCCCGATTTGGTGATCGGTTTCGGTTGTGAGCACACTGACATACACGTCTCGCCTCGACCGGCGAAGTGGATGGGATGTGCAGCGGTTGCTGCCTAGCTCTCGAAGTGCACCGACGAGCTCCGACGGGGAAGTGCTTGGGGGGATTGAAATTGGTTGTCATGTATGACATGTAATCATGTGCTAACAATATCAAATGTGCAAAATATAGCCTATACACATATATTTTGCACATTTGATATTTGTTTGCACATGATTGTATATCTGTGTTACTCTTTCCCTGTGGATTATTGTATGTTGTTTTTCACACTGGTAGCCTGTTTTAGCTCTAAGCTAACAGGCTAGCGAACGTTACTGTTAGGGGTATTGTGTTCCTTTTCCGTCGCTTCCTTTTGAAAATCTTGAATATACTCACTTTTATTATTATTAAATAAATGTATTGATGTTTCATTATACTACTGGGTGTATTGGTAGGCTAATTACTTTATATGCTGTCCACCATTAGTTTAAGGAACACCTGTTTTTCCAATTGTACATTTTAACATTTTTACACACGCTTTTAGGTGAGTGTAGTATTTTACAGTGGAGGCACCGCACTTTATTGAATTATTCTCTTGTTTAATTGCTAGCTACTGGTATTCAGGGATGTTTCAGCCAGCTCACCACACCACGGCTGAGAGCAGGATCCTGTTTGGCTATCATAGGAGTCAATGAGGCTGTAGTTATTGATGTAACATTGCATGACAGTGTGGAGTTAATGTATGATTAGATTAGATTAGATCATATTCAACTTCATTGTCATTTTATCATGCAAAGACAACAAAATGCAGTTTGCGTAACCAGAAGTGCAAAAAAGCAGTTTGAGATGGGAGAAATACGGATTTCAATGAAACCCATGAATAGGACTTCCTGCTTTCTATTATCTAAAATGATGATTTTTACATAGTTGAAAGCAGGAAGTCCAACATTGAAATCCGTATTTCTCCCATCTCAAGGCAAACTGAGGGAATGATGCATGGCCATTCAAAAACATGACTGTTTTTCTAAAGATACCAAACGCTAATCGGTGAAGTGTCCCTTTAAGACTGCAGTTATCAAACCTCTCCTGAAGAATAGAAATCTTGATTCTTTCACACTCAACAACTAGGCTCTCAAACCTTCCCTTTATGAAGGTTATTGAGAAAGGTGTTTTGTAACCACAGCCTACTCTCATTATTGGCCTCTGAACCTCCAGTCAGGGTTTCATATCACAGTGCTGAAACTGTGAAACGGCTATTTTAAAGGAATAGTTCGGAATTTTGGACATAGGACCTCATTTCCAACTTAGTTGGGGTGATATAGGTCGGTGAAGACCATTTTCAGTGAATTTCTGCGCTTCCTTGAGTTGCAGCGTTCATCTCGTGCTAACCTGTGTCGAGATAACGCAAGTCAACGGTAACATCCAGCCTGCCACTGAAAACACTCCACAGAACACCCGAAACAAATAAATTATAACGTCAGACTATCAATGCACATGCCTGTGTTGATAGAACAATGTTAGAAATAAAACGAACCTTGCATCGCATTGCAATAGCCTACTTTGTTCCCTGTATGGCAGTGGCGGATTGATATTGAGAAACTAGTCCCTCAAAATGTAATAAATCATTGAGTTGCAAGGTTAGTTTTATTTCTAAAATTGTTCTATCAACACGGACATGTATATCGATAGTCTGACGTTTTAATTGACTTGTCTCAGGTGTGCGGTGGAGTGAGTAAGACTTTTGTTGATGTCAGACTGATGTTACCGTAAATGCGTTAGCTCAGAACCAGCGTTAGCAAAGGGGGACGCTGCAACTGAAGGAAGGGGGTAAACGCGATAAAAACGGTCTCCACCGACCTATCACCTCGGTAAAGTTGGAAATGAGGTCCTATGTCCAAAATTCCGAACTATTCCTTTAAAGGTTTAAAGCGACACCCATCTTGATATAGACTCTAGTAAAATAACTGTTCTGGAACTTTAAATCAGTGCAGCTTTTGACACATAAAACTCTGTTGGACTTTCTGTCAGTGTCCTTAGATGGTTGAAGTATACATAGAACACAGAGAATACTTTGTCTCTATTGGTGCCTAATTCTCAGACAAAACAGCTGGGCCATATGGAGTCCCACAGGGATCCATTCTTGGGCTACTTTTTTTTTAACACCGATACATGCTCCCCCTTGACCAAATCCCTCAAAAATACAAGATATCCATATGCAGACAATACTTTTGTCTCTCACTAGATGTCCCATTGAACCAATGTCTGTGTCTTGAAAAAAATAAATGATTGATGAGGATATAACAGAATTTCCTCCAAATAAGGAGAAGACTGAGAACTCTTGTTTGGAAAAAGCGATCATATTACTCCAATTCTTAAGTCTTTGCATTGGCTGCCAGTCAATCTCCACATTCAATTCAAGGCGTTAAATGGTGTTAAATTCAGCACTATTAAATGTGTACAAAAAATTGCCTGGGCCCTAAATACATAACAGAAATGCTTCTGCCATATCATGCTAGAGAATAGTGGGATCAGTCAGTCATCTTCAGAGTCAAAACCGTCCACTGAAACCTCCTCAGTAGCCTGATTTTCTGCCTTTGATTGTTATTTTATTTTGTTTTAAATAGGCCTAGGCCATGGATTGTTTTATGGTCGTATGTCTATACATTGATTTTATTTAGGCTACTGTATTCATTCATATATCCTTATTTATCTTATTTGGGCTATTTCTATCTTTTTTTAATTATTATTATATTAGGCTATGTTTTATTATTTTTATTTTATCCAATCATATGGCAACTTGGAAGCCTAGCTGTTCTTATGTCTTTGGACCGAACGCTACACATATGTGGGCTATTCGCTGTCGAATATGAAGTGCTACACATCAAATAAAATAATATCTGATTTACATGACGTGAAAATATATGTCTATGGTTACATTTTGTTGATTGACAGATTATGACACCAGACTACGTTGTTTTTTACTCGTCATTGATGCATCCGGGAACTCTATAGTTTGATTGACAGTTGTCATGGTAACAGTCCAGGCTGTCGCCATTTTGTCAGTAGCGTTTTTTTTTACCTTTTCAAATGTTTTCCCTTCCCGCCGGAATAATGCAGTCATTTTTTATACCAGTGACAATTGTCTTGAAAGCAATGCGTCGACTGGATCGGATTGAGAAAATTAAGAGTCGAACGATATAGCACAGTTGTTCTATCTTTAGGCGGCGCCGAACTAACATAGTTGTCCGTGTCTCGGGTCTACCGGGCCGGTTCGCTGCGCAGGTTTGGAACGCGCGCCATTTTGTGAAAATTGACATAAAATCTTGTCCAAACTAAGGCTTTTATCTGACGGTAGTGTCATCATTTCTAATGTTTTTTGGATAGTGTGCGTCGCCGATTACACTTAATGACAAGTAGGAGTATTGTCTGGATTTAATTTTCTGTAAAACGAACAATCCGAATGTGTTTTACAAACGGTATAATAGACAGCTGGCTAGCTTGCTAGCTAGCAAGCTAGTTAGCCACGTTTGTTAGCTAAAGTCACCGAGCAAACTAGCAGGCTAGCTGAACTGGCTGGCTAGCTTGCATTCGGGTGATGGTAGCTACAGTTTAGAAGTTGGACCACTAACTAAGGATGACTGTCGCAGAGGCGATTTCGATATTTGCAGATTTAGCCTGGCAGGCCATTTTTTAGTTGCTATTAGTGTAAGGAGAAAGTATTATCTCTAAATACCTAGCTAGCTAGCAGGTTCGAAATTTTGGGTGTCTCATTGGAAGTAACGATAGAGAAGCTGGATAAGTTCCTTCACCATATTGGTTCTGGCACTTTAAATGAAGATCGTACCATCAAAGGTGAGTGCTTGAAAAAAATGCTAATATTTTTTCACAAATTCGTTGGGTGGTTTACTGGTACATGTTTATGATCTGGGTCCTTAGTAACGTTTGTGGTACTGGTTTGTCATCAGTGAATTCGCCAGCTAGCTGACAACTGAGCGAGCTATGATTGCTAGCAAGCTGCTGGCCAGATGATGTCGACAGATTTGTCACCAGCTTTGTGGCTGCCCAGGTAGCTCAGCGCAGGTCTAATATACACATTTGGTTGTTTTTTCTCCAAATGCCACTAATATAGTCTTGAAATAAGATGTTGTTCGTCAAGTCATACTCGAATTAAACCGAGATATTGGCAAGCGATGTTAAGCAAGCTCGCTAAAGATAGCAACCTTGCTAGCTGGCTAGCTAACGTTAGTTAACTTGCATCAGCTCGCGGACTATAACGTTTGCCCGCTAGCTAGCTCGCTTGCTAACTAGTTCTTAGGCGACAGTGGCTATTATGATAGTTATGAGAACTATTGTCATATCTCGGTTTTAACAAGTCGGTATAATAACGTTACTGTCTAATTAGGTCGAATTAACCCCAGCTAGTATAACTAACGGCAAGCGTTGGTTAGCAAAGAGTGATGTCATGACATCACCACGAATTAATCGCGGGTAAGGTTAGCCATCGCTAACTTAGCTGATGGTATCGTTGCCAATTGAAAGCAAAAAAAATATATATATTAGCTAAATATTTTGCGTTTAACCTTTATGCATCATTACAGTTGCACCTTCATAAGTGTTTGCATATTGTTTTTAATTGGAGAGATGCTTTCCTATGTAAACACTAAGTGAATTCAACACCTAGGTCATGGAATCGTATGATATGAATACCTTATTTTAAATGTGCTATATAAGTTAACTGGCCATTATTACCCAGTAGCATTCATGTCATTTAGCCCATCTATGTTACATTCGAACGAACAGTTATCAAGACCGCAATCCATGCATTGAATGTCCGTTCAGTCACCCTAGCTGTCAGCTGGAAAAGTATTTAAGGCAGTACTCAGGCGTTTCTAAATGTATTGTAACGACATAAGATTGGTAGGATGCAAACAGTCTGACAACCTAGTTTATTAAATGTACTTGCTATGGTTAGCTATTATCCCACAGTTGCCATTGTAGTTGTGTCGCATGGCTAGCATGACGGCTAGTTGGCGTTCTTTTATAAATGTAATATGTGATATGAAGCTAGTTAGGTAGCTAGCTAGTAAAACAGTTGGAAACAAAAGGTTAGTTATCATTGGATCTATTTAAAATACCTCTACATGTGTTGTCACTCTTGTCAACAGTAACCTAACGTTACCTATTGTACCAGATACAGTGTCATGCTATGAGGCACCTCTGTTCTAAAAATATCATTGTCTTCTCATATCAGGTGAGTAGATATTAATTGATGTTGGCCAACTGGTGACTGAACACAGGCAGTAGAGAACTGAATTGCACTATTTCAGACTTATTTGCTCCTTAGCTGTTGTGAACTGTGAATATCCTAATGTTGTCAGGCAAGCAGCCCTATATAGTTGTCAGCACATGAACAACATGTTGTCCACATACATTGTTTACCATGTCAGCCACCTTATGCTATTGTTTTTGTTTTGGTCATGACAACTACACAGACTACTGAGTGACAGGAGGGTGGCTTCTTCTCCCGCTGAAATGCTTCAGAACCAACTTCCATGAATCTGCTATACATAAAGTGTGTCTGTTATTGGTTACGTGTTCAGGGACGCTGTTGAGACATTGATATCTTGTTGATGAAGTGTTAGGTTGAATTTATTGTCTGTAACTCCTCTGAGACAATGTATACACCACAATGTTTTACAAACATAGCGGAAAGGTCTGAAATGAACATGGTTCTTTTACTAAAGCCTTTTAAATACATTAGGTGGTAGCTGGTGAAATATGTGAAAGTCAGACACATTTCATGACTTCTATGACTGTCATCTGACTCCATTTTGTTCATTGATGCCCTCTCTTGTGTCGAGAATGTCATTTCTTCTGGTGTACTGTTTATTTTTGGTGTATTGAGCATTGTTTTTTCTTTCCCCTGGAAACAGGGCTTATTGAATGTTCATGGGTGACCTTCATGGTTGAATGTTGGACCACAGGCTCGTGGTAGGAGGCTGTATCACTGCCATTTAGTCTGACTCCAGCCTTTCCTGTGTGTCTCTAGTCTCACAGCATAGTTGACCATCATGATTCAGCAGGCCTGTGCTCTTCAGACAGATGCTTTGCCCTGCCTCCTGAGGCACCTGTATGTGTGGAAAGGAGAGCACAGGCCCCAACTCTGCCCTGTCTATACACAGACAGTGTGGCTCTAACCATATTCACTCACTCATTCATTTATTCATTCACTCACCACTTCATTTCAGGTGCTGACACCCTCCCAGATTCTGTACAGTGACTGACTGTCTACATCCACGGACTTGAGGTCTGTGTCGAACTTGAGGCCCAAATCATTCACATGGGCATGAAGTGTCCACCATGGGAGATGGGTTGTCAGGAGCAGGGCCTTCAAAAAGTTTAGGGTAGCAGGGTAGAGGGTAGCACTGAGTGACCGGTCTTTGCTGTGTTAAGACCAGTTAAGTCTGATCTGATTCTGCTTGTCCTGGTGTGTCAACTGAAGTGTCATTAGGAGTAGAGTATGTGAAGAGTATGTGTCAGTGTCTGGAGACTGTTCAGTTCTGTGGGGTGTCTTTCACAAGGGGCATGCTTCTGTCAGAACGTCCGATATTATGGTTATGGTTATGCTGTTTGGTAGACGCCTTTGTTCAAAGTGAATACTAGGTCCAGTGCTGCTTTCCGCTCTCCACAGAAGTTTGGACCAACCACTAGGTCCAGCTCACCGGTGTCTGTTAAAGGCCCAGTGGCACTGTGCTTCTGTTTTGGTGCTGGTTTGGTTAGCAACTGGGCTCTGCATCCTGAACGATGAGGGGTCGCTCAGATGTGGTGTCCAGTTGAAGGCCCCAGCTCTGGCTGTAGTGAGGCAGGCTGAAATAGAGAGGTTTTCCTGCTCTGTCGTTTGCTGGAGATCAGGGAAGGATGCAGGTGTTGTTGAGGCTTCTACCTGCCCGCTAGGTGTAACTGGCCAGCCCTGCCTGACTTAAATACTGCTCATGTGTGTGTGCGAATGTGTCTGAGTTGCCTGAAACATAAATACAGCTGATGACAGCTTCTAGTTCAGGCCCACTTATTATATGACCTGGAATCGAAAGTCCTCCTCGCAGCATAGAGGATGACTGCACACTTTATTTGAAATCAAAGGCCTTTTGCTACAGCACGAGTGTGTTTAATATTGAACAGTAGTTGTCCATCATAGTGTGGGTGGTCGGACTGTGCACGTTTTTCTTTTTCTTTTTTTCCCCTTCTTTTCTCTACCTTGTTATGCAACCAGCCCAACAGCTTGAACAGACCAGACTGGAGCAAAGTGTAAAAAGGAGGATTCTTCAATACCTCTGAGGCACTCGTACATAAGCCATCTGTATGTCCAACTTTCTCTGCCTCTTTGGATGTATAGTGAAGTGAAGTGACTGGGTTTAAGCTGACGCTTTTTCTTTCTTTTTTTTTTTTTTAAATCCAAAACAGCACAGACATGTAACGCCCGATTGTTAGTGTCTCTGTAGCAGACAGTGTTGTCCAGGATGGATCGAAGTCAGTGATGCTCATGGCTGTAGCCCCTTTGCTCTAACTGAGGTGGTTCTCTGGAGAGCTGCTGGTCCTTTACTGCTGCCCCCCCCATAGGCCTCCCAGGTAGCTGAGCCGGAGGCTGGGGGAGAGGATGCTCCCCGGCTGGAGGTGTAGCACGCAGGCCAGGCAGCTGGCAGCGCTCTGTGTGTGACGTGTGGAGGAGGTGAAGATGGGCTACCAGATCACTGCTTCAGCTCCTGTTCCACCTTGGTGGAATGTTGCAATGCTAGCCATACTCCTGATGCGCTGGAAAAGCCCTGGGTGCTTGTGTGTGTGTGTGTGTGTGTGTGTGTCTGTGTCTGTCTCCGTATATGTCTGTCTGTCTGTCTCTGTGACGACTGTATTGTGTCTGTGTAGTGTGTGTGTGCGTGTGCGTGAGCGTGTGCGTGTGTGTGTGTGTGTGTGTGTGTGTGTTAGATGCATGTAGTGTGTGTACGTGTCTTTTGTCTGTATTGCTGTGTGTGTGTCTGTGCCATAATGGCCAGGCTAGGAGGCTGCTCTTAGCCCCGGCTCCACTGTAACTGGGGTACTGTAGCTTCCAGTCTGCCTGCACGAGGCTCACAGCACCCTGCACACAGCAGGCTCCAGCAGAGCTGTGCCGCTGTAAGGGGCTAAACGCACCAGGCAACAGCCCTGCTCGGCTCCGCACAGACATCCAAGCACAAATAGCCTACTCACTGTTGCATTTTTACCCCCGTTTATTTCATTTCAAGCTGCCCATTTGGTGTGTTTTATGAAAACCACGACACACAACACAAAAAGGTTTTTTTACTGTGCCTTTAAGGATAGCGAGGACACAGCCTCCTTTGTTGTGTTAGACTGTAAATATATATATATATATATATATATATATATATATATATATATTTTCCCCCTATTTATTAATGTATTATTATTTTTTTTAAGCCGATGTCAAAAAGCTTATTTTTCCCCCTGCCTGTGCCCGGTATGGTGGTGTTTTGAGAAGTGTTTTATTGTGGGTGATATGAATAGTTTGCCCCGCCTTGGACAGGTCAGCTGAATCAGTCTCTAGCCGCTTCAGCAAGCCCAGCTTTTCAGCCAGCATTCTGCTGCTGGGCTCCTGTGTGCCGTAGCAGCCTCAAAGTGTGCCAAAGTTCAATTTTATTTCTTGTTTATTTCTTGTTTTCTTATTGGAAAATGGAAGCAGCTCTGCCCTGGCAACAAAAGTAGGTTATTTGCATACTCTTCTGTGATTGGCTTATACATTGATGGGCTTGCCAAATCACACTGTATCTTCTTGGTGATAGGCTATGCTAATTAGGTGCTGTTGCTGGGATTGTGAATAGTGCTGGGGCTTCTGTGTGGCTGCGCTGCATTGTGTTGCCTGGCGAGATGCTGAGAAATGAGGAGGCTCCTTAATAATTTTCAGAATTTGCACTTGCTCAGAGAGACATGCACTGAATAGAAATCTTATATCTTGAGAATATATTTTTATTGTGACTGTTAATTTTAATAGACATTTATAATTTATTTTTTGCAGTGCATGTTGTATTTTTTTGCCAAGACATGTTTTTTTTTTTTTTAAATACTGTCATGGTAAAATCACATTATTTTGTGCTCCTATTGATAAATTGGCCACGTTTCCTGCAGCTAACAACGAGGTTATTTAGTCAAACAGCAAGGATAACTCTAGGTTTTAAAAATGAGCTTAAAAATAAGGAAAACCTGCCATTTCACTGGAAAAGCAAAATATTTCAACATTGCCATGATAAACCATATGATTGTGAGTGAAGCAAGGCTGTGAGCAGAATTCTTGCTGGCTCGTGAGAGAGGTAATATGGCTGAATTTGAAGACTAATTTAGCATCTCTTGAGCTATTTAATATTAGTAAGTGCTAACCCTCAGTGAATCAAATGGCTGTGATTTTTCAGACAGCGATCTAAACAGTGCTGGAATTAAACCTTGAGTGTCAGTCGCCCCCTTCTGGCTGCTGATTGGCACTGCATCACGCGTCACCAGACTACATGTGAACATCAGTGGGGTTTTTAGACCTGTTGTGGTGCATGGGGCTGCACAGAAACCATACAACTCTACCGGCAATGAAAAAAAAAACCTTTGGATGTTGTGTATCTCGATTAGCCTTTTCCCATTTAAGACCAGAGCCAGCCTAAGGATTTTCCTAAGGCTAAAGAACCGGTGAACAGCTTCAGTTTTCTGTTTTGTGAAGGAGCTGTATTATTTGGGACTTCCGCCAACAGTCACCCTTACTGCTAATAATCATGCGAGTGCATGCATTTTAGCTGAAATGAAGAAGAGACAAATTATGAAATTGCTGGGAACAGTGTTATTGATTATTTTGAGAAGTTATGACTTTGTTCCATAGTTTAAAAAGATCCCTTGTCAAATACACGCTACGTCCTCTCCATTGCAATGTAAATTGAGCCTGTCTGTCTGTTTTGACGACTCTTACCCAACACAAGGATTCGACCCAATTGTGGAAATGTACTAGCTTATAATTGTGATTGAGCGTACGTGCGCGTGCGTGTGTTTGTGTGTTGTTGACAGTGTTCTTTTCCTCTCTTGGCTGGTGTTTTTTAGGAGGAGAGACCTCAGCATGCAAAACTTCATCTGTCCGGCTGGCACCCTCTTTTTCTTTCCATGCTGCTGGTCTTCAGATGGCTGCTCCCATGCCTCATTCCCACCAGCAGTACAGTGACCGCCTCCCGCAGAGCACAGAGCCGCCTGTCACTGTACTGCCTTACAGTGACCAGACACAGCCACACACTGCCAGCCAGGTACGTAGTGACACACACACACACACACACCCCACTGTACTGCCCTGCCCTACTGTGACCAGACACACACACCACACACTGCCAGCCAGGTACGTTCTCACACGTACACTGTACTACCCTACAGTGACCAGACACAGACGCACACACGCACACACACACACACACGCACACTGCCAACCAGGTATACACACACACACATACAGTCTTTACTGTCCTACAGTTCCAGCTACACATTGCCGATCAGGTGAGCACACACACACTGACAACTAGGTGCGCACACATATACGTGCACACACTGTACTGCCCTACAATGACCAGACACAGCCGCACAGTGCCATCCAGGTACACACACACACACACACACACACGCACACACACACACAGAGCGGTCCCTGAATTGTCCTGCGTTGTAAACCTGAGTACACATTGTCCCACACAATTTACTGCTTGAATTGTATACTGAAAATAACCTTCACTCTGGTGGGCAGTCTTTACAGGGTTCCCACGGGTCATGGAATTTCTGGAATATCATGAAATTTGATAAAGTCTATTCCAAACTTATACCACTGCTTGGTCAAATGTCCTATTGTGATGCGCTATTTGTAACGTGCATTATTTTTCGATAATACGCACGGCTATGAAGTAGTTCGTTTTTTTTGGGCTATCACTCTTGAATAGTAATTCGCCAATGTGAATGTAACGGTAAAAACAGCAACGTTGTATCTGACAGCGGCAATATAAACGAAAATGATGGTAGCAGTGGTATAAGCGGGATAATCAACTCCGCGCCGTGCGTTTACTAGCGGTTTACCTGCGGCGTCGGGACCTTATTACCACTACTACTACGTGCATTATTTTCCTAGTAAACGCACGGCGCGTCGCTGATTATCCCTTACATGGATTTTTCTTTTTAATGGCAGTCGTAGCCTGACATCAATTCTAGTCAGAATTTGAGTCTGATACTGCACCATTGGGACTTGATTATGGGGTGTCTTTCAACTGATACTGAGCCTCTGTACTCCGTTGAATAGACCTCACCAATGGGAGCTACGAAATAGCTTACCGTGAACTGTAGGAAGAACATCCGAACCATCCTCCATTGTCCACAAATGCCTTAACAGTTTTCCAACATATGGATTTTGGCTTGAGTTTTTAGACATAATTATTTTCAGTGATAAAAACCTCTGTTCTCGTGTAAATGAAATGCCAAACTGCATGGAAATATATGTATTTTTCCTATGTGTAAACGGGGTCTTAGAAGCCATCTGTCTAGCTACAGCGTTTTTTTTTTTTTCAGATGACATGATAGACAAGGCACTGGTACTCATCTGTCCATCCTCATACAAAGCTCAATTTGATTGGTCCGAACAGCTCTGGTTCGAGCATAGTTGCTCCACAACAATTCCAGACTAAACTTCCTGACCTTAAATGTTGTGGGCGGGCGAAGTTCGCCTTGTTTCCAGGCTAGCAAAGTCATGGAATATCAGGGAATTTTATTGTAGCAGTTTAAAAGGTATTTAATTATTGATTCAGATATATTTTCTCACAGAATTAATACAGCTTGTTATTAGATTTGCTACTTGCCTGAGTGCTTGTGGCTAGCCTAACTTCTTAACTAAATGCCCATTTATTCATCTCTTAAGACTCTTGAACTCTACATGGCTACTCTGAAATCGTTGGTCGGTATACCAGTCATGTCATGGAATTTTTTTTATTTAGGGAAAAGTCATGGAATTTTGCGTTTGACTTCATAAGTGGGTAACAACTGACAATGGTCAGTCTGCGTGTAGGGGTTTTGACCAACTGTTTTATTTTATTTAATCATTTATTTATTTTATTGCCACTGTCCTTATGAGAGGTGGTCACATTTGTCACTGATTGTATTGACTATACATGTATGGCTAACTCAACATTGACATGATCACATTGAGATTAGCTATGGGTGTCATAATACGTTGAGTTGAGTTGCTCAGTGTGTGTGAAAAAGAAAGCATGATCATGTCCAACATCCTCAAATCAAGAAGATTCGGACTTGGTGCTCACTTAACTTAAACAGGAAGATCACAGTAAATTAGCTCCAAATACTTAACTTAGGTGGTTGATTATTTTTTAACCTTAAAAACTATCTCTTTATTTAAAATTAGGCCCGTATTTGTATGAAATCATCATCCAGATAGTGTATGGGGGTTGCATGGCCGCACTGCCGTTGCCTGTCTACATCACTGAGGCCAGTGCAGTTTAATTGTTGCCTCTCCATGAGCAGAGTGGAGAGTTGGTCAAGATTAGTCCACAAGTCTGGGCTCTTCCAGAATGCTGGCTTTCAGCAGGTTATTATCTACATGGCTTAAAGCAACTCTAAAGATTTTTTTGTACCTTTTTAAAATAATGTTTACAAAATCATTTTAGTGGTTCATTAACTCGTAACAGGGTGAACGGCACTTCTGCATTCGCTTCGCAGCCCACTATCGGCTATAACCGCACTATGTGAGTTTACTAGATCGGGTAGTACGATGGAATGAGACACAAGAAACTACAAATTTGACTTGTTTCGATGTCGCAATATATCATACTTTTAGAAAATCATGCAACATACTCTACCTTGTGTGTGAACATCGTTATTTGGTGGATAAAACAAATAGTGACAGAGGAAAAGTGCTTTAGTGTTGCTTTAAAAACAGCTGGGATCAGAAGGGAAATTATACACTTGTGACGAGTTAAAGTAAGTGTAATGATGGGGAATTTTAAACCTGTGTCCCAAGGTGTTTCAGTGAACTTACTCAATCACTCACTTATGTCGATGATGTAGTGGCTAAGGAGCTGGGCAAGCATGCAGTGCTTACAGAAGTTGTGGGTTCAATTCCCGCCTGCCCCCACTGTGCCCTTGAGCAAGGCACTTACAGTAATTTACCGCATATAAGCTGCATTGTGTATAAGCTGCAGGACAGTGTTTTATGCAAGTTAAAAGAAACAAAACCACATTGACACCATATTAACTGCCCCCCCTATATTAACCTCATAGTTGAAGACATTTTGCAAAATAAATGTTTAAGCTATGGCTAATAGTCAGGAAATTACGGTGATCCCAAATGTCTCAGAGGAGACTGGCCCTTGTAATAATGGATGTATGCAAGTAGCTTTGGATAAATGCGTCACTAAATGCATAAACGAGATATAAAGGGGGGAAAATTGTGATTATCTACATGCTTGTGTGTTATGTATTTACATATTTATGCGCTTTGGTCTCACCTATGTCCTCCTCTCTCCTATTCCAGAGGCACATGCCCCAGTGTTTCCGCGACCCAACTTTGGCCCCTCTGAGGAAGCTCTCTATTGACCTGATCAAAACCTACAAACACATCAATGAAGTAAGACTCCACTCTGCTGCCTCTGCTCTCCTGCCGAGGGCTGATTTTTAAACTCCCCTCGTTTGTTGTTGCCTGGGCCTAGTGGGCTAACGTTCTCTCTGTGTCTGTCTCAGGTCTATTATGCAAAAAAGAAGCGCCGGCACCAACAGGGTCAGGGGGAGGACTCCAGCCACAAGAAGGAGAGGAAGGTCTTCAACGATGGCTACGACGACGACAACTATGACTACATCGTCAAGAATGGGGAGAAATGGATGGACCGCTATGAAATCGACTCCTTGATTGGGAAAGGGTCCTTTGGTCAGGTACGACTCTGATCTGCTCTGTGTGGGAGAGGACTTGAGGGGTATCTGCTTGCGGGGTTGAGTGTGGGATGAGAATTAGTCCTCTCTATGCAGATAACACAGCGCAGCATAGCATCTCCTACCATAGTATAGCATATAGGGTTCACCGTTTACTGTGCATGGCTATTGGACCGTGAGTTGAAATAAGCATCTTGTGACGTGAGTCCGCTCAGGCTGCTTGTGCTGCGGGGAGACAACTGGGCTGATTCTTTCCTGATGTGTCGTGACTTAAGACTCTGCTAGTGTTGACTCCTGCGGGGGAGCTGTGTGTGTGTGTGTGTGTGTGTGTGTGTGTGTGTGGACTGGAGGCTGGCGCATAACTCGCTGTGATGTCTCTCGTCTCTCTGCAGGTCGTAAAAGCTTATGACCGCCACGAACAGGAATGGGTAGCGATTAAGATCATCAAGAACAAAAAGGCCTTTCTAAATCAAGCCCAGATCGAGGTGCGGCTTCTGGAGCTGATGAACAAGCACGACACAGAGATGAAGTACTACATAGGTAATGCACCTGCCGCTTACATGTATGCATACACAACTCCGTTCATCCTGAATAAGAGGTTTCTCAATAGTATGACCGACACAAACAGATCCCGATGCTTTACGCTGTCGGCAGTGACTTTCCTTTGGTTAAAGTTGGTCCTAACCCCCTATTCCCATCTGTTCTGCAGTTCACCTTAAGCGTCATTTCATGTTCCGGAATCACCTTTGCCTGGTGTTTGAGATGCTGTCGTACAACCTGTACGACCTGCTGCGCAACACCAACTTCCGTGGCGTGTCGCTGAACCTGACGCGGAAGTTCGCTCAGCAGCTGTGCACGGCGCTGCTCTTCCTGGCCACGCCTGAGCTCAGCATCATCCACTGTGACCTCAAGCCCGAGAACATCCTGCTGTGCAACCCCAAGCGCAGCGCCATCAAGATCGTCGACTTCGGCAGTTCCTGTCAGCTCGGGCAAAGGGTAACTCTCTCTCTCTCTCTCTCTCTCTCTCTCTCTCTCTCTCTCTCTCTCTCTCTCTCTCTCTCTCTCTCTCTCTCTCTCTCTCTCTCTCTCTCTCTCTCTCTCTCTCTCTCTCTCTCTCTCTCTCTCTCTCTCTCTCTCTCTCTCTCTCTCTCTCTCTCTCTCTCTCTCGTTGTACACACATCACACACACCAACCCCAGGATGAGTTGCGGAGCCCATGTGATCACTTAAGTATCTCACACACATACACACACACATACACGCATCACACACATCCATGTGTCACTCACACAGGTATCCCACATTTCACATCAGATGCAGTTTGTCCTCACTCAAACACACACACACAGAGGCTGGGATATGTGGTCTATGTAGCTACTAAACAAGGACCAGCACTACTGTCGAAGCTGCCAGTCAGACACCATTTGGGTTATGGTACCACTGACTTTGAGTGGTCACTGTAACCGCTGACGAACTGAAAAGCCTGGCTCTTATTTGTGTGTGTGTGTGTGTGTGTGTGTGTGTGTGTGTGTGTGTATGTTCCTTGTAGATCTACCAGTACATCCAGAGCCGTTTCTACCGCTCTCCTGAGGTGCTGCTGGGCATGCCGTACGACCTGGCCATCGACATGTGGTCCCTGGGCTGCATCCTGGTGGAGATGCACACCGGCGAGCCTCTCTTCAGTGGAGCCAATGAGGTAAGATAAACTGACTACATTATAGCCAATCAGGCAAGAGCCTCTCTTCAGCAGAGCCAGTGCATCCTGGCTAGTATTAACTAAGGACCACTCTTTTAGCATAATTAGTTAGGCAAGAGACTCTTTAACATGGCTAATGAGGGAAGATGCATGCTCTAGCACAGCCATTGGGTAAGACCACCTTTGTAGCATCGCTACTGAGATTACAGCATGTCTTTAGTTGGTAAGGTAAGACAGCATCTTGTATCACAGAGGGGTCTGACAATACCTTTCTGGCTGTCATTTTGTTAGTGTCTAACTGATGTCTGTCTTTGTCCTCTATCTGGGAACTGACAGGTGGACCAAATGAATAAAATAGTGGAAGTTCTTGGTATCCCACCCAATCACATTATGGACCTAGCACCAAAAGCCCGGAAGTTCTTTGAGAAGTTATCGGATGGGACATGGAGCGTAAAGAAGACCAAAGATGGCAAACGGGTGAGTACATGGTCGGTCGGTCGGTAGATCACCGAGTTAGTTCGTCAGTCTGTCGGCATGTGGAAGGTGTCATGCCTTCCAAAACATGTGACTGCACGTCACTGTGCACAGCGGAGTATGCCACTTCCTTAAGACGTTCCGTATGGTGCAGCGATCCAGAAATGTGTAAAATCACCGCACGCTGGTCGTACTTGAATTTGCTGATTTCTTTTTTATTTCATTTTAGTGAACGACGCGTTTCGCCATTGCTTCGTCAGGTTCACGCTGTATGGTGTAGCGTTGTATGTTGTAACTCTTGTTATCGGTGTACTGCCACTTAATGCAACTCTGCCCTCCACATCCCTCCAGTATAAGCCCCCGGCGTCGCGGAAGCTGCACACCATCCTGGGGGTGGAGGCGGGGGGCCCGGGGGGGCGCAGGGCGGGGGAGTCGGGCCACGCCGTAGCGGACTACTTGAAGTTCAAGGACCTCATCCTCAGAATGCTGGACTACGACCCCAAGACCCGCATCCAGCCCTACTACGCCCTGCAGCACAGCTTCTTCAAGAAGACAGCGGACGAGGGCACCAACACGAGCAGCAGCGTATCCACCAGCCCTGCGCTCGAGCAGTCCCAGTCCTCAGGCACCACCTCCAGCACCTCCTCTAGTTCAGGTGGGCACGCCGGCATGGGTGGCACGGGTCGACAGGAAAGGGAGACCTTCACTTAAAGTGTGGTGCAGTTAGAGAGACGTCTGGAAAGGGAAATGCCATGCAAGGTCAGACCAGTCGAGTCAAGGCCAGGATCCAGAATGGTACAGAGTTGTTTGGGCAGAGGATGTCTAGATGTTTCTAGATTCCAGGAAGATTAGTTTAAAAAGAACATGTTCAAATATATAAAATATATACATAAATAAAATATATTTTCTGACAGTTTATACTCTTAACAGTTTACTCTTTATATAGTATGTGGACATTACGGTGATGTCAAGGCTACCAGCCATCGTAGGAGCTCCAAAGAGTGGCTCATAAGTCTACATCCTCTAGAGAGACTATTTCCAGGGGTGGTGGGATGTATGGTATTGCTGGATGTTAACATATATTGCACGAGTGTGAGATGGTGTTAATCTATGTATGTGTGTGTGTGTGTGTGTCTCTCTCTCTCTGCTGCAGGAGGATCGTCTGGAACGAGCACGAGTGGCAGAGCACGCTCTGACCCCACCCACCACCACAGACACAGCGGGGGGCACTTTGGCACCACGATGCCAGCCATAGACTGTGACAACCTGTGCCCACAGGTGAGCTTTGGCGCCAGGCAGCTAAGCTTGAAGGGGCACTGAGTGTCAACCACAGCCAGTTGGGGGCGCTCCTCTTTAGGAAGCTGAAGGGGTCCTCCTCTGTAGGAAGCTGGGGGTTTTCTCCTCTGTAGGAAGCTGCGATTCTTCTGTTTTGGAATCTGTGATTCTTATTATTAGGTAGAGTGCGGCTTCTCTTTTGTAGGAAGTTGGGCGTTGTCCTCATGAGGACGATTGGGTGTTCTCTTTTATAGGGAGCTGGGGCGTCCACTGTTGGAAGCTGGGGTTGTCTTATTTGGGAAGCTGGGGTTTCCCTTTTTAGGAATGGTCGGTTCCTCTGTTGGAAGCTGAGTGGGTGTGTCTGCAGGAAGATGAGGAAGCTTTAGGACAGGGCTATTCAACTTCAGTACCAAGAGGGCCGGATGGAAAAATCACTGGGTTTTCAGGGGCCGCATAAAATAAGACGCCGCAAAATAATTGTATCCAACAATATTTGACAAAATCAGAGTAAAATTCAGTTCAATTCAATTGAATTTTATACACTGGCATAGAAACTAAGAACATAGCCTATTATCCATATCCATAAAAAAAATCTTCTCAGACAGGTGATATGCTGCCACACAAACTACAAGTATTTGAAAACACCCAGGCTAACCATAGTATTTCATACCTGATGTCTGATAGCTGCCATATCATGCATCAGTGGGAAAAATTGCAGCGTTGATTTAACTAGCCTACTTCAAGATAATTAGGCTCATAAGTGTTTCAAACACACACAGTAGCCTACAGCGCCAATCTCTCAAATATACTTAGCATTGAATTTAAAGAAAAAGTAATGCCAGCTCTGCCTCTGTTTATCTATTTCACGATTTCTTACCGCCAAAGATTCTAAACTTCGAGCCTGCGCAAATCACAAACGATAACATTCCCACGAGTGGAGTGAAGATGGCTCTGTCTAAAGAAACGTCTAATTGACAACGAGAATCGTTCATTTTACCCTCTGCAACAAGTACGAGACTTTCATGTTTATTGTGCAACGAATCCATCGCTGTAAAGAAGGAATATAAAGTCAAGAGGCAATTCTCTACAAACCACAGCTCCTTCACTAACTTTCCCGAGGGCTCGGAGGAACGGAGACCGGGTATGATTGTAACATTTTTGATTTGCGCACGCTCGAGGTTTCGAATCTTTGGCGGTAAGAAATCGTAATTTAATCAACATTTAATGATAACATTTAAAACTAGTTACACATTTGGAAATGTCAGTTTGTGTAGTGATGTGCTGTGTTCTCTGAGTGAAGATAACTGGAAGAATTAGTCTGGCCAATAGGGGCGGGCCGACAGTGCGCTACTCGCCAATCATATGAAGATCTATGCACACCCGTCAAAGCGAGTTCATTCTCATGACGAGACACGCGGGCCACAGGAAATTTGAAGCGGGCCACATCTGGCCCGCGGGCCGCTAGTTGAATAGGCCTGCTTTAGGAGCTCAGGTGTTCCGCCCCTGACAGAACCCCCTCCCCTGATCTCTTCAGCTACTGATGGTTTTACTTTAAATGATCCTGTACATATTGAGCTCATTTACCTGTTGAGTTTCATCTCAAGTTTGTGTATGTTGACTGATGTCTAGTGTGTATTTTAATGTTGATGTCCAGGGACTCCATTGGCATATGTTGGACTTGTGTAAGATTCATTACCTTGACAAATCTTTGGGAGTCCTCCAGATGTTTGTATGTAGATCCCAGTTTGCATTCTCAGATTTGGCAGTATACGCTTCCTCCAAAAGTGTGTTTCTGATGTACGAGAGAGGACCATTTGGACTGATTCTATTAATAAACCCGTCCGCTGCTCATAGCAGTAAAATATTATTTTATGTACCACTCCAGCAGAGTGATGTCTATCCACATCTGACTTTTGTGCTCACTGTGTGTGTGTGTGTGTGTGTGTGTTTTATCAGGCGAGACCGCCGTACCACGCCCCTGTAGTGTGGCCAGGCAGCGTTGGACCAGAACCAGTCACTGTAGAAACCCACCCAGTCCAGGAGACCACCTTTCACGTGCCTCCCCAGCACCCGAAGGCGCTGCATCCGCACCACCATCCGCACCACCCCCACCACCACCACCACCACCACCACGGACAGGTGCTGGCCACGAGGCCACGCCCACGCCTCTACAACTCCCCCACCAACAGCGCCTCCACGCAGGATTCCATGGAGGTGGTGCACGGCCACCTGTCCATGACCTCGCTGTCTTCCTCCGCCTCCTCGTCCTCCACTTCCTCCTCTTCCACTGGGAACCACGGCAACCACGCCTACCAGCTGCGCCAGGTGCCCGCCGGCGCCTTGGACTTTGGCCAGAATGGAAGCATGGGCATGGGGCTGGGCGCCTTCTCCAACCCCCGCCAAGAGACTGGCATGGCGGGGCACCCCACGTACCCACTGGGGGCGGGCGCGGCCGCCGGCCCTGCCCACTACATGAGCGAGGGCTTGGCCATGCGGCAGGGCCTTGATCGGGAGGAGTCGCCCATGACTGGAGTTTGTGTTCAGCAGAGCTCCATGGCCAGTTCGTGACTAAACTCAAACTAATGGGGTTTGTTTTTTCTCTGTGTGATTTTTAAAAGGTGGTGTTTTTTTTTCCTCCTCTTCTTTTTATTTTTTTTCCCCTTTTTTTTTAAAAAAAAAAAAAAGGTGCATAGAGATCAAAAGCTGCTCATATCAGGAGGGAGATATCACTGAACCGCTACAACAGAAGAGTCTATTTAAGAGAAAAAAGAAAATACAAAAAAAGTATATATGTAATTCCATGATTTTCCTTTTTAAATAGGCACATTAGTAATACTGCAAAATAACCATAGTGAAATTGAAACCATCTACCCGTTCATATGCTGCACATAGTACTTATTTGCCATCTGTTCTGTGGAAAATAGGGTCCGTATTAACGCTGAGCATTTGAGAGTGGAGAGCTGTTTTTTACAGGTAGCTATATGTAAAGAAATGCAAAAACATTCAAGTTTTTTCTTTCTGAACAGTGAAAACATTTGACCTTTTTTCCGTTCCACTGGTTGTTTAATTTATTTACCCTTTAAGTGAAACTTCACAAACGAACTATGTGTCACCTGTAGCGTGTGCAGGAGCAGTCCTTGCAGTGATATTTCGTGTTGTTGGTCTTGTGTAACTCTTTTGACAAAGGGGGGCGGGGGGGCACAGAAGCAGGTGGATGTTCCCTGGCGGCGCGGTGCGGGCCCAGGGAGCGAGCGGGGAGGGGAGGGGAGGTGTGTGTGGGGACGAAGCTCCAGGGGGAGGGAGCTTAGGGAAGGGGGGGTGGGGGTGCGCGGGCCAGATGGCCTCCCCCCAGGCCGGCTTCGCTGAGACCCTCTGCTGGACTCTGGGGGTTTGGGTCGGGGTGGGCGGGGGGGGTGGTTGGACATGCACTGAGGAGCAGCAGGGGAGATTGCGGGAGATGAACCTGGGGCTGTTGACGACAGAAACCCTTTGGCCTTATGATCTATGGACTTTGAATGAAACGGAGCTGGACATTTATCATTTGAATAAAGATGGCTTTCCTCTATTTTTAACATTTAAACAGCCCTTAATTGATGAGGGAAAAGTTGAATAGAAAAAGGTAATGGAGAGGTAATCAAGAGGCCTTTCTTTCACCCAGATTTCTCACTCAAGGGGACTCTTAATCGCAGGGTCTTGTTCAAGTGTCCCAAACATGACTTCCTAAAAAAAAAAAAAAAAAAAATCTTGTTCACAGAAGTGGGATTTTTGCAATGAAGTTTTTATTTCTCTCCTTTTTTTGTTGGGAGTCCCTTGCTTTTGATTTCTTGGGTCTAGTTTTGATTTCCTCGGTAGTGCTTCTCTCTGAGGCATAGGGCCGGTGACTGCTGCCCGGCATGCGGTCAGCCTGTTCATCTGTCGCCTGGGAAACGAGAGAGAGAGCCCACCGTCACGGGACTGCCTTTCCTCCTCACAAATTATGCTGTGAATTTTACAAGGATTTCTTTTTTTTTCCCTTTTTCATTTGTTTTCTACCAAAGCAGTTGTTTTTATAGCACATAGGGTGTCTGTAACCAATAATGTAGCAGTTCACCACTTCAACGCAAAATTGATTTTAGATTATTTATGTCAAGTACAAAAGGCTTTATCTGTTGCTTTTTTTTTTTTTTTTTTCAAACCTGAACTGTTGCCTAACAGAATTGGCTGTTGTGTAACCCAACATTTTTCTTATTCAAGCATTTTTTGGTTCTTTTTATTTCCTTTTAAAAGTTAACAAACTATGACAGCATCGAAACACTGAATTACTCTGCAGGCTCCAGAGTAATCGAATGAATGCAAATATTTCTGAGGAGAGAACCGCATCGTTTTTTTCTTTCTTTTTGATTTCCTCGTCTGTGAGCAGGCTATGCTGCCTTTCATCTTTTAATTTTTATTAACGTGCTAGTTGCTACCATACCACCTAACACAACGCGTGGCTACTCAGACCTAACTATCCGGACAGTGTGCTGTAGCTACAGTCGAGTTTAACGCAAAGTCTTTCTATTAACTGTTAATTTTCTCCAAAGTCATTTGATTTAATCTGGCCATACTGCCCTTATTAATGGTGGTCTACTTAAAGGGAAAGAATAGTTGGCACACCCATGGCCACACAGGGATGATTGGGCACACTTCTTGTGTGTGTGTGTGTGAGTGTGTGTGAGTGTTCCAGCTGTGTGTTCAGAGTCACCGCGGCGGCGTCATGCAGGACATCTGCGTCTTCATTTGATATCAGGGATTGTGAAGTGCTTTCTTTTCCAGTCTCACTACTCAAAGCAGACAGCTGCACCCACCCACCCACCCACCCAGGCCCTGCCTCCACGGGGACCACTGGAGGGCGCTGTCCCCACCCACTGCACGCCTTCACTCAGCCATCCTCTCGCCTAGCTATCTCTCTCCTTCAAAGGCTCGATTATGTTTAAGAAACCAACAATTCCCATTCAAAGGCTAAGGGTAACAAGACTATGGGTTATCTGAATGTTAGGTTGATTGCAATTGTTTTATATATCTATATATCTTTAACCATTTGAAAGGAAAATTCTAGTAGTTTTGCTGGTGTTCACATAAAACATTCCAAAATAAAAAAATTAAAAAATACAGAGAGACTTTTAAGTGTGCACCTGTTTCAGCTGTTCCTGAATGGCATCTGATTTAGTGCAGTTTTCATGAAATGCAGCCCCTTTTTAATAGTGGAAATAGAATTTATGTATATATTTATATTTTTTTAATAAAGGAAGTATAGAACTCACTACATTTGCTCCTGCTGGTATGTTAATTACATTTGACGATTTGGTTACCATTCAGTAGAGGAAATTCTGTGATTTTAGTCAATGGCTTAACTTTGCATCTGGGCAGAGGTACTTGACTTTACCAGGACAACACTAAAAGGTAGGGTTTGTACTGACGAGGAAAGGCCAGATCTACCTTACCATTATGCTCACAGGGTATATAGTTAATGCATGTATATCCACAAACCTTACTTTTTGGTTGTACGAGAAATTTATTGTTGAAGAGGTCTGTTTTCCATAAAGGCTGTTATTTGAATGCACATAAATAAGGTAAATTGTTGGTCATCAAATCATCTCTACAAATACTGAAGTTCTCTGAATTCCATCTTTTTTCCCTTTCTTTTCTTCTTTTTGATTCACTTGACTTTGTTTTTTTCCTGGCTTTTTTGACATGCAACATGCACTATATAATTGAACAGCATGAGGAAAAGGAAACGTACATGTGTCCACAGATTGTAAGATCTAGTCAAGACTTTGCTGTGTATATGATAATGCCCTTTGTATTATATTCAAACAGTCTTATGTATGATATATAAAAAGAACTTAATTCACTCGCTCTGAGCCTTTTTCTTCCTGTTTTGAATGTGTTGCGTTAACATTACGTCTGGGTGTGTTTGTTTACTTACACAGTTACACTGATCCTGATGTACCTACTCAAAAAGATTAGTCGATGCGGTATGAACAGACGTAATAGGTTTCATGCATTGTACTGGACAAACATGTTCAATTCCAAACCGCAAATTATAGTCTCAAACTACATCTTCGTAGTAGCGGCGGAGGCGTTAGTTTGAACAATGGGGAAAAAATGAAAGTGTAAATATTCATGGAGTAAGTTACTTTACATGATTCAAGATTTAAAGGTGAATGTGGTCTCATAGGAAGTTAATCGTGGCTCGTTGGTCTAGGGGTATGATTCTCGCTTCGGGTGCGAGAGGTCCCGGGTTCAAATCCCGGACGAGCCCATTCTTTTTCTAGAGCCTTTGTTTCTTTTTTGAGTACACAATCGGATGAGTATTTCAGACGATAACGTCACTCATAAAGTATCTGTCAAACAATTCTGTTCAATCTTAAAGACATTAACTGCATATCAGCAGTTACTCTATTGATTAAGCTCTGAACTTGCTGTTTATTTCAAAAGACCCCTTCCATTCCATTGTTCATATGTTGCATAGGGCGCTTGCCTTTCAATTTACTAGACCCTGCCATCATACAAAAACAGGGCTCGTCCGGGATTTGAACCCGGGACCTCTCGCACCCTAAGCGAGAATCATACCCCTAGACCAACGAGCCCGACCCGACATCATACGTAGACATATTCCAAATTAAAGTTCTCCTTAAAAAGACGTCAAATCTCTGCTACATAAGTAAATACTATTTTTTTCATATTTCAACACATTCGTTATTGATTTCCTCGTTCATTTAACGATGGCAAGCTAACATTACTATTCGTTGTGACGTGACGTGACGTGACGTTTCGCCCTAGCAGCAACTACTGATCAGTGGCAGCAACAACGTTAACATTATGTTTCTGTAGCTGCTACTCACTTTAGCTAGTGTGGACCAGTTAATTTGGTATTTTAATAAGCTCATAAATGTAACGCTGTGCGTACAGTCTGAAGGGTACAAATGATAATATTAACTACTGTGATGAAAATAACGTGAAGTGACACCTCAAAAATCACCTTCATTGCTAACGTTGGCTAACTAAAGCTGGTTAAATCATAGATAACGTGCCTTTGACATCTTACCAATCACACAGTAATACCGTTTTTCTGGTAGTTAGTTATTCGACTTTCGCTCTTTCAAAATGCAGTATGTAGTAAACATAACATTCAACACGCGGGTTAAATAGTTATTCGCCATTCCTGCATTTTGTAACTCATCCTCATCCTCTGTTGTTGATTCAACTGAATGTAGAATCGAGAAATGCATCATGGGAAAAGAGACCAACGCTTGTCTGTTGTTGCTGGGTTAAGCTTTCCTTTATTCATGCACTTTTTCGGTGGGATTAATGATATGCTCACATAGGAATTGGCAAGAGACTGTTTGAACTACAAACCTCATAGTTTGCCTTTTAGGTGCCCGACCCAACACGGCGATTGTCGCAAAAGTGGTTAATAAACCATAGCTACCTAGCTAGGTTCAACTAGCTACTCGGCTAAATAAGCTATTCATAATGCCGAATTTTTGCGCGGCCCCGAACTGCACAAGAAAGAGCACCCAATCCAACTTGGCATTCTTCAGGTTTCCAAGAGATCCTGAGAGGTAGCTATTCATGTGCTACATTTTCGTTGATTTGACATGGTTGTTGTGTAACCAGGCGTAGTGGATACATTGTAGACGCATTATAGTTCAGCCGAAATATGACATCAACTTAGCTAGGATATCCTCGACGTAAAGTCATTAACGTTAGTTCCTTTTACATTTTAGCTGGCCACAATGTACAGTGTCTTGACATCTTTGGAACTGAAGTGTAGTTGCCACTGTTTACAAAACGTCAACTTCAGCTACATTTGTAAACAATATGACAGGCGCACACCTTACATTGTATCATATTAGCTAGCCATTCCCAGGTTTATGTACCCCTGGTCAAAATATGTTGCTATGAATAATTAAGTGAGAAGAAAATTAACTGATCTCGAAACGGCAGAGTTAAAGAGGAAACATTTTAGTAAGGTTATTGTTTCATTGTTTATAGTTTTGGTCCACAGTTGTTCACAGTTTCTAACAGTTGGGTGCCAAATATTTTGCTTGTTGCTGTAACTAGCCTATCCTGTCATTTGATGACACTTCATGGCGACATGTGCATGATGCAGATATGATGTTGCTCAGTGTTCACCCTGAAACATTATTAGGTCTTTACAAACACTGATAAGAACGTAATTCCCTAATCAGTCCCATCTTAACATGTTCCATGTGAGTCAATATGTTGTAGCACTTGAGTCAGGGTTGATCACCTCACCCTCCACTTTCTCACAAGTAATCATTTGTAACGCTTATGTGTACAGTGCACCTGGAAACTCACTGTCTTGTCCACTGCTTTCTGGTGCAGATGCCGACTGTGGGTGGAGAATTGTCGCCGTGCTGACCTGGAAACCAAAACATCCGACCAGTTGAACAAACATTATCGGTTGTGTGCAAAGCACTTTGAACCAGCGATGATATGCAAAACAGTAAGAGTCTAACATGCTTAAATGACTACTGTACACTGCAAAGTGTAATCACCACTAAGAAGTGTTCTGATGACACTGAGTGCCTTAACTTTTAGTCTGGCTGTCCGGTTTAGAGCCCCTACAGGACGGTGTTGAGAGAGACTGCCATTCCAACCATATTCGACTTAACAAGCCACCTGAACAATCCACACAGCAGACATCGCAAACGCATCAAAGAGCTGGTACGTGAATTTCCGAAAGCCACTCCACCACTGACTTATCCTTTATCATGTGAGCTCTGTTGAAATAATTATTACCTCTGTGCTTTGGTTTCCAGACAGAAGAGGATATTCGAAGAATCAAAGAGAGAAGACGTAAGTGCAATGTCTGTCTGTATTACTGTTTGTACTCTTTTGCTACAGGTGCATTTGAAATCCTCACTCCCTTCCCAGGAATCTAATACTTGGGTCATAACATATTCCAGTATCAAAATATACATTGAATATGCATGATTCTGATACATTACAATGTGTTTGCTGAAATCCCTGTGCTCCTCTCTCCCAGTCGAGTCCTCCATTGAACAGCTGCACTCTAAAAAGGATAAAGCGGGTGTGGTGGAGGAGGTGGAGGCCGGGGTGGAGGCCCCCCAACTGACGCCAGAGCAGAGGGAGCAGCAGGAGTACGTCAAGTCCCTGCTGGAGACAGTTCTGCTGATGGGGAGGCAGAATATCCCCCTGCGGAGCTCCATACACCGCCAGGAGGAGGAAGGGGAGGAGGAGCGCAAGGAGGAAGAAGGGGAGGAAGAGGAGGCGGCGTTCGTCCAGAGTAACTTCCAGGCGCTGCTGGAGGCGCGTCTGAGTTCGGGCGACGAGGTGCTGCGCGGCCGTTTCGAGGGCGCGGCCGTGAACGAGGACTACTGCTCCGCGGAGGAGCAGCAGCGGCTGCTGGAGTTCTGCGCGCGCGGCGTGCAGCGGAACCTCCTGCGGGAGGTGCGGGACGCCTCCTTCTTCTCCCTGGTGACGGACGACGTGGTGGAGTTCCCCGGCGGCGGCGGCGCGCGGCTGCCCGTGTTCCTGCGCTTCGTGGACGCGGCCAGCGCGCTGCGGGAGGAGCTGGTGGAGCTGGTGGCGCTGGAGGCCGACGCGGAGCCGACCGCCATGGCGGAACGCCTGGAGGCGCTGGTGACGGAACACTGGGGCCTCAGCATGGAACACTGCCGCGGTCAGGCGCACGCCAGCTCGGGCACCTTCGCCGGACACATCAAGACGGTGGCCAGCAGACTCTCCGACAAGTACCCCATGGCCGTGCACACGCCGCAGTCCTCCTGCGCCCTGAACGTCCACCTGGCCAACTGCGTTCCGCTCGCCGCCGTCCGGGCGGTCATGGCCACGCTGGGGAAGGTCCACTCCTTCCTGCGCTCCACGCCCACGCTGCAGGACGAGATGGACCGGGTCATCGGCATCCTGTTCCAGGGGAGCCCCGAGAAGGCGGAGGGCCTGCGGCAGGCGTGCCGGTGCTGCTGGAGCGACATGCACAACCTGTTCGAGGTGGCCGTGGAGCTGACGGAGCCGCTGATGCTCTGCATGGACAGCCTCTACGAGAACGAAGAGAGCATGTGCAGCGACAGGGTCACCAGCGACGCCTTCTTCATCTCCGAGGTGCTGTCCGACTTCGAGTTCGTGGTGACGCTGGTGATCCTGAAGAACACCCTCTCGTTCACGAGAGCATTCGGCAAAAACCTGCAAGGCGAGACGTTGGACGTGTTCTTTGCCGCCAACAGCCTGACGGCGGTGTTGCACTCTCTGAACGAGGTGATGGACAACATTGAAGTGTACCACGAGTTCTGGTTCGAAGAGGCGGTGAATCTGGCCGCTACGATGGGCATCTCGGCGTGTGTTCCCCGTGTCGTCCTGCTGAAGAAGCCGTCCGCTGACATCGGGGAGATGCAGCCGGAGGCGTACTTCAAGGAGTACCTCACCCTTCCCATCATGCAATTCATCACACAGGAAGTGAAGGACATCTTCTCCGAGAACCACCTCAAAGCGCTGAAGTGTCTGTCGCTGGTGCCGGCCGTCATGGGCCAGATGAAGTTCAACACGTCGGAGGAGAGCCACGCGCACGGTTACCGCGCCGACCTGCCCAACCCGGACACGCTGCCCGCCGAGCTGCACTGCTGGAGGATCAAGTGGAAGCACCGCGGCAAGGAGGTCCGCCTGCCCGCCACCATCCACGAGACGCTGCAGCTGTCCGACGTCAAGTTCTTCCCCAACGTCAACGCCTTCCTCAAGGTTCTGTCCACCCTGCCTGTGCTGAGGCTGGAGCATGGCTCACGCCAGACAGCCCAACAGCGGCTGCAGGCATACCTGGAGCACACACCTGTGGACTGCAGGTGCCCGAGCATGGCCCTGCTGCACATAAACTACCACCTCGTCACCGATCTGGACCAGATGGTGGAACAGTACACAAAGCAGCCCTCGGAGGAGGACCACAGTGAAAGTGACACACTCACCTGAACACACACACACCTTACACACTGTGATCAGGACACAAGACAGAACCAAAGTATTTAAAGAGAATGTACAATGACAGATGCTTTTGTTTTGATTAAAAAAAACTTTGATTATAAAAAAACTTTTTTGTGTCAGTCAAAGTAATTGTCATTTAATTGAATATATTGGTAACAATGAGTTGTGACAATAAATTACTTGGAAATGTGCCACGATTGTAAACATGTGAGGTGCTTAATCACTTCAATTTGATTTATGCTCCCGTGGTAATAGGGGCTATTTCAAGTATCTAACCCTGATAAGTTAACTCAGAGTTAGTACGAAACCCTCCTAAAAGAAGAGCACTATGGCTTTGTATTGCAATGAGAATGAAGCTATAGGCCTCTTCTATTAGGAGGTTTGCCACTTACTCTAGATTAACATGCAGATTAGTCCCTAAACCTTGTTGGAATATATCCCTGGATGCATAATTAATTCTGTGTCATATGACATACAGTATGACTTGCCACATTTACACAGCAGACAGAGGCTGTGCTTACAGTATGTGTGTGGCAACCAACGTGTTCACAAGACCCTCCACAGGGCATGTGTGTGTGTGTGTGTGTGTAGTGGTGGTTGTGGGGGGGCGGGGGTTATGGTCTAATCTGCTGAGGTTTATTGACTGCTTTTAAAACAGATTGGCATATGGATTGGGTGCATTTAGTTTTAAATGAGGACGTGACTGCTATTTTGATTGGCTGGTTTGAAAATGACATGTTTTCGCAGGTCAAGAAGCAAAGGTTGTAGTTTACTTTCAGAGAAAGAGCAGACAGGCTGTCTTCTACGTATTTTCTAACTCCATGTCTCATGTGATGTTTAACCATGAATTGTCTTTTATTTGTTTTAAAATGACTGGTTTTCCTCCTATTATTATGCTTGAATGAGTTCATACAAGATGTTAAGAATCACATGGTTTATACATGACTAAACGTTTGCAGAGTAGATACTTTATTTACAAAAGAAACATTTAAGCACTTCAGGAAAATTTAACCATGACACCAATAAACAATGTTTCTGTATTACAAGGTTATCAACAGATTAAATGGCAACGCCCTGTTAAACAGACTACAGTTAGCAGCACAATGGTGCAGAAGGGACACAGGTTATGTAACTATTGTGCAGATGAAGTTAAAGTGCTGTCCTTAGCAGTGCCTCAAAAGGTAAACAGACCTTTCCTCCCACCAATGTAGGCTAACTTCAGTGCAAGGCCGTATCCAGTGAACACAGTTCCTTCCCAAGTTTTTTTTTTATTATTATGCTTCTGCATTCCTTAGTTCAAATGAGGTTAGAATATAAAAAAAGACCATAATGTCCATACAGCTACACAGAATCAAGCCTAGCAGATGTGTGATGATAGTCTCCTCCCTTGTCGTGTACAGGTGAAGGCTGATTTCAGGTAAATGGTCCCACTAGACACCAGTCTGGGGTCAAAGGTCAGCCTGAGCGGTGATGCTGGGTTGCTGGTCGGCAGGTCTTTAGTGTATGTGCAACGTGTCTCTCTTTTTCAGGCCGAACTGGGTCTTCTCCTTCTCAAACAGGCGTTGTACAGCAGACATGTAGAGCGCATGGTACCGGTCCACCTCCTCGGCACTGGGCTCGCTGACCTGCGGGACGTCGATCGGCTCTCCCACTGGGCCAAAGGACACATCAGTGACATTATCAGTGACGCCACATAGCTCACAGTAATCACACATTCATCTATATAGTCATACTATACTCATACTGCTCACAGTGACCATCCATTGACTGGAAGTAGCTCTGGATAAGAGTGTGTGCTAAATGACTATACTGTGTACTGATACATAGATAGATAGATACTGTAGATAGATAGATAGATAGATAGATAGATAGATAGATAGATAGATAGATAGATAGATAGATAGATAGATAGATAGATAGATAGATAGATAGATAGATAGATAGATAGATGGATGGATGGATAGATATATATATGGGTAAAGAAGGAGTCTTGTCTCACCCACGGAGGTGATGGCTTTGGGGAAGGGCATGAGTCCCCAGGGGTCTGCAGAGAACAGCCTGCAGCCTCGGATCAGACAGATCGCGAAGCCCAGGGCCTTCTGCAGACGCTTCTGGATACGCCGGCACACGGAGCCGTCCGCAAACATCACCTGCTGGTAGGTCTCATTCTCGCCGAAGGAGAAGACTGGCACCAGGGCCGCCCTGCGCAGAAAGGCAACAAAGTTACACTCGAGTCGACACTCTCAAGGTCACTGTCTTGGATGATGACTTGGATAATGGGGACTCGGATGAGAGCGCCTCAGCAGCATACCCGTGCTTCAGGGCCTTCCGCACAAAACCCTTACGGTTCCTCAGGGTGATGTGGTTCTCCCCCGGACTGCTGTTGAGGGACTCCGCGGCGCCTCCCACAGCGATGATGACCGCATTTCCTGTGCCGTTCCGAGAGAGGAGGAAGTCAATGGTGTCGTGGGTGACGGGACAAACACCTGTGATAGAGTGGGAATGACATAGCAGTCATGTCCTCCATTGAAGAGTGACATAAGAAATGGGCAGTCACAGACATCCTAGACACAGTCATACTGACAAACCCACACACACACACACACACACACACTGTTACTGTTACTGTTAGTAAAAGGTGTGGATAAAGGTGTGGATGTACTGTATTATACTGTCTGTATGTATTGGTGTATGAGTGTTGGTGTGTCTAATATAAATAAGTGGCACTGGTAAGCTATGAACATGAATTATGTTGATTTAAAAACTGTACTGATGTGCGAAAGAAAATCCCAAATAAATATAATTATAAAAAAAGAAGAAAAAAAAATGGGCAGTCACATAAAAGACAGGTATATCCCCTAAACAACAGAGACATGACCTATTTTAAAATGCCACTTTACAACCAAAACAAGTTGTGTCATCTAGGTTAGATTATTTACTTCTAACAAATAAAGCAGCTCACTGCTGCTGGGATCAGCTTGTAACGTTAAATGCGGGGTAATCTCACCAGCAGACATTAAGTACTCGCGGGCTACAGGCAAGAGGAAGTTTCCCGACAGAGTGGCCACGTACGGAGTTATCCCGGGATACTTCTCGGAAAACTTGTTGGCCTCAGTGCCAAAGTTGCAGAATGCTCCAAAACAGAAAATTCCATGTGGGTGGTAGCCAAAGATGTAATTCTTGTTTGGAGGTAAATCATGTGTTTTGATGAGCTGAAAAAGCAACAATGTTGAATATTATATTATAAATGCCTCACTTGATAACAGATAAGCCTGTGTGTGTGTGTGTGTGTGTGTGTGTGTGTGTGTGTGTGTGTGTGTGTGTGTGTGTGTGTGTGTGTGTGTGTGTGTGTGTGTGTGTGTGTGTGTGTGTGTGTGTGTGTGTGTGTGTGTGTGTGTGTGTGTGTTTATGAGAGAGAGAGAGAGAGTTTTCAAGTGCTCACTCGGATGGGGAAGTAGTCCTTGAAGTATGTCCACACAGGCCAGTTTCTTACCCACTCAGATCTCCTACCAGCTAACATGACAATTCATACACACAGAGAGAGAGAGAGAGAGAGAGAGAATTTAATAGCCACACTATCAAGGCCAGCTAGTGGAATTTGCTTTCAGTACAATGTGTTAAACTCTGCATAACAACATACTGTATGCATGCACACAAGACAAACATTATACATACACATAGAATGGCCAACATATCCATAAAATCATAGTTCACGGAGGTAAATGAGGAGAGAGTGACAACTGTGGGGGGAAAACTATTTGGGAAGCATTCAGTTCTAGGTTTTTAGAGTCACTCTGACACACATGACAGCATTTTTAGGTAGCAAGAGGAACTCATGTGAAGCCTTGTCCACTAAGTGGTCAGCCAGCCCTGAGCTATGAGCTATGTGCTTGCCTTGTTTATGTGTGTTCCAGTCGAGTGCCAGCCACAGACAGTACAGAGCTGTAACCCACCAACAGGACGTGTAGAGGAGGTAGAGCAGCACAATTATACACACTGGACCTACACACACACACACACACACACACACACACACACATACAGATACAGGACATGTTTATAATAACAGCATACTGTACATCATTTTTAAAAAAGTGTATGTCTGGATTATAGCTACATGGTCAGTTCAGATATACATGATTTGCACCTTGACTCACCCATTAAGAGGAAAGACAGGATGTACTGTACAACTGCCAGCCTATGGAGGAGCTTGGTTTCCATGGCGCTGGACAGCCATCGGACGGAGGGCAGGTGTTTGACGGCAGCGAGGACACTGGACCCAACACTGGTCCCCACACCTGCAGCAGCACAGACAGAGAGAGAGAGAGAGAGAGAGAGAGAGAGAGAGAGAGAGAGAGAGAGAGAGAGAGAGAGAGAGAGAGGGAGAGGGAGAGAAGTGAGTTTTCAACAGCAGTAATAATGAAAATAATAAGTTACATTTCTATAGCGCAAGAGGTCAA
Source organism: Sardina pilchardus (assembly GCF_963854185.1). NCBI lineage: Eukaryota > Metazoa > Chordata > Actinopteri > Clupeiformes > Clupeidae > Sardina > Sardina pilchardus. The sequence continues at coordinate 14,550,255 of NC_085012.1, forward strand.
CTCTGCGAACTGATCTCACTGAGCGAATGAAAACAGCAGACAGAAAATGCCCAGTCAGGTGACTCACAGACAACGGAGACAGACAGACAGACAGACAGACATCCAGAGAGACACACAGACAGCCAGACTCCGCCAGGACAGGACTGGTCAGACTTACGATCCCAGCTCTGAGAGTGCATCCTGGCATCCCTAGCACCAATCAAGCCCTCAGGACGTCTGTCTGTGCCACAGCACAGTGTGGGTTCCCTGCGTTCACCATGATTTAACTCATAGTCTGGTTTCATAAGCAGAGTACATCTAAGCCCTGCTGGGTTTGTGGATTTCCTCGAGCTACGCCCAAGTGACCTTCAAAACGATCCAATGAAAACTGCATCTACTTTATAAATGACATAAATCCATTCTAAGTTTCTTAGCAGAGATTGGATATTAAGCTCCTGAACAGTTCAAAGTACACTGTACTCCCACATCTAGGAATCCATTTGCAAGTTAGGTCCTTAGAATGAAATGACAAGAATGACATGACTAGAAGAATAAAGAAGGAGACTAGAGGAACAAGATTCCTTATAACATGCTGATTGACCAAAACCTCACTGAGAAAGTAGCCTAATATGTTGTCCAATCAAGCAACACAGTAGCTAAATTAATGTAAATAAACACATTGTGCATCATATCAAAACATGTTTCCTAATACAACATACACACAATTCACTTAAATTTACTGTAACCCCTGAAAAGTCAAATATGACTAAGCTCTCATTTGCACTTTTAGGATTCCTGAGAGAGGTTTATGAAAAGATTCTACCTTGTAGCGTGCTGTGGGACACAGAGGATTTAGCCTCCATCCCTCCGATATGAACTGCATAAGTGCACCATCAAAGAGGACGCGACTCACGGGCACAGGAGGTTTGCTTAGCCACGATAGCCGAGGTCCATCTGACTCATCGCACGAACAGCACACGGCATGCCCCACACACAGCACACGCCACAAGCACACATTAACCTCCCACACCTCATCTCCAGAAAATATAGATCCACCTGTTCAGGGGGGTTGCTCTGAACTTTGCTCTGCGTGTTATTATCACTGTCGTTAGCCTACATTACGCCATACCTCTGATCATGGCCTCCTCACTATCCCCCATGGGTGGGTGACAGAGCGCTCGCCTCAATGCCTCTTACCTTTTACATTTAATCTTGTCTTGCCTCCCTATTTTACCCTACAATGTTCTGTGCTTTGAGTATACAATAAAGTGCTCTACAAACCAAACATATTATTATTATCATCATTATTATCATTATTATTATTATTATACCTCTATTTATATTATTATTATCATTATTATTATTATTATCATTATTATTATTATTATTATTATTATTATTATTATCATTATCATTATTATACCTCTCTGAGACTGCCTGTACTAACACATGCTGGTGCACTATAGAGCAGGCAGTCACACAGAGATGCTTTCCCAACATTTACTGTACCTACAGTACATACGCATAGTACACACTTCTGTGACATTAAGGTGCTCGGAATCTCTATACTTTGCTAAATAAAGTGTACAGATTATCTCAAATAAAGTGCTATTAGTGAGATGATCAGAATCTCTATTAACTGTGTTAAATAAAGTCTTAGTATTAGTGTGGTGCTTTAAAGAATGAATCTACCTCTCCAGTCCAGAACCTTTGACCAGGAAGAATCCATAGCAGGGAGTGAATCCTGGATAGCGGAATCCTGTTAGTGAGCAAGTTGAAGGTCTGACTCTTAGTGTACAGTAAGAAGGACAAAGCGCAAAGCATATTTCACTACGCAGATGCTGACCTTGGTTTCTGACTGCCTGCTGACCTTGGTTTCTGACTGTCTCGGTTTCTGACGAGTTACTAGTATCAAACTTCTATCTAATCTCATGTATCTTATGACAGATGGTCAACAAACTTCAAAATGCAGCTGGCGTAATAGAAAAACACTACAAAGTCATTAAGATTATTTTATTTTATTTAATGATCAGTGTTTGGATAGATAGAGTAGGCCACATTACAGTATGTAAGGCCAACAAGCTATGCCTGACTATGCACACTTGATTAAATTAAACAATTTAAACAGCCATTATTCAAATGTAGGGCCTGATTACATTGGTCATTATTTTTTTTTTTTCATTTTAAAAACAAATACAAGAAGGCAAAGTATGACATTTAGTTTTGTTTTCAATTTGAATATTGAATCATAAAATAGATTTTTAAAGAATAAATAAATAAATGGCTCTTATAATTATTTTGTGGCTAAAAAAAACATTTCCTTGTCTTTGTCTTCATTGACTGACTTGATCTCAAGTTAATCTCATCCTGGTATACCGACATGGACGCGTATACCTTGGACTCTTTCCAGCTATTTCAGGAAAGACACTCACTCTTACCTTGGACTTGCCATTTGTTACTTTTTTCCTGGAATAGTGAGGTCATGTGTCAATATTGTCTGTAAGGGCAGGACTGTCTTGAGAGCACTCTCTGTCTTAAGTGAAGATGTACAAATGGTCAATGCTTTGGGTGGCATTGCATAAACTTGTACGCAGTTGTTTGGTCTCATATACTGTTTTAGCCTTTGAACTAGAGCCCAAATCTCCAAACAAGGTTAAAAGATCTTCATCACATATTGCACAGTTGGATATGACAAAGGCTAAAATGGCTGATTATCTTTTACTGTATGCTGATTAAGTTGTCAGGTCAAAGGTCAAGGTCACATGTGGTATAGTACATACTGTATCTCCCAAATGGCTTCATCAAAATACCCAGTCAGTTAATCACCTTGTAGGCTACAAGGACCGGTTGGGTATCCAAGTTCAAAGGGTCAGAGGTAAAATATTGGTTCTAAGATCAAAGATATCGCCACCAAGCCTATTGTATCACATACCAAAACGACTACTTACACCCAGGGTCTACTTGACCCTTGACCCACAACTTGGGGTCAGGGGTTGAGCCCTACTTTGTTCAAGGGTGTACAAGGTTATAATGGGTCGATGCATATTAAACACGCAGTAGGTGACATTTTATCATTTGTGTATCAAGTTTTCGTAATTACAAATAAAATGACAGGATTGTGTGTTTTGAAAACAAAACAAAACAACCCTAATTGCCTAATGTACATTGCCTGGGTATCTACCTCACTCATTGATACCTTATGGCACCAAAAAAAAAAAAATGACAATGCACTTTTGAGCTGTCATTGATTCATTTCATGAGTGACTCACTAATCTTGGAATGAGGCCTTAAGAGATGTAGAAGTGTATAATAATAAGCAGAGATCCACGCACAGAGTATAGGCCTACTATTTGTTAGCACAACCTCCACTGCATAGTGAACATGCTGAGGGCTACACGCACCCATCCACTGGTTACACCTTCACACAGTACCTCTCCTCTGTTACTACGTTTACATTTTCTACTTAGCAGCTTCAAGATAACAGCCTTGAGTGGATTCATCATAGTTGATCTTACCTGGTCTCATGCAGTGACTAGACTATTTCAGCAAGGGCCGCTAGGTGGAACTCAAGACTGCTGGTCAATTAGTGGCGTTGAGCAGACCTATTACTTCTTAATACAAAACATGGTGTACACGTTGTCTATATATCTCACTGCAGCATCGAATAAAACGTTCGCCTTTAGCCAGACGTAAAGCGTCAGTAAGGGCGCAGCTTTGAGAAGTGGTTTGACGCACCGCTGATAATTATCCACCACCACAAAGGGTTAAATGAGGGGCGTCGCCTCCGCTGCTCTGCTCTGGCGGATGCTGGCCGGATGCAGGTGATGCCCGATGTGCCAAGCAGTCTCAGCATCCTCCGAGTCCGACCAAACGGGGTGCGGTCACGCCACACCAGTCTCCAAATCGGAGAAATTGCTAAATCGGTGAGTCAATTCAGAGCTACGATGCAACCAGGAGCACGATAATTTATTCAAACAGAACGCACATAACGCGGGCATTGTTCTCTCTTGTAGAAATGAGATCGAGTCTTTGAGGCAAAGAATACAGTACCAGAGACGAACCGGAAGAGTGCTGGGCAAGCATTATTCATTTATACCGTGAGATTTACCACAGGAATTGCGCTATTCAATAGCCTATAGTGCGGTCGTGGCAAAGTCTGCTAAGTGATTCTACCATTGCTCTAAGCAATCATGGCATGGCCCTGTATCACAAGGGCTTGCTGCATTAACCGCTTCTGGAGTGAGTTAGATAAAGCAGACATTGCGGTGCCTTTGGTCTTCACGAAATACTCCGATGTGGCCGAAGTGCAGCATGTGCACCCGCAGCGGCAGCCTCGAGACCGGTCAGTCGCCATAGAGACGCAGGCTCCCGCTAGCGAGCAGGAGTCAGCGCCGCCGAAGAGTGCCGCATTGGGTGATGGAGGCTCCAGCTCGTCCGTGATGCGTCAGGACTTTAAGGCTTGGAAGGTGCGCCCAGAGCGAAGCTGCAAGCCCCGCAACCAGTACCACCCCTCTGAGGCCCCTTTCAACAACGAATCCCAGTACCAAAAGGATTACAAGCCATGGCCCATCCCCAAGAAGGGCGACCACCCCTGGATCCCCAAAGCTAGCCCCACCAAGTCCGCCTCAGACAGCGCAGTGCCCTCTGCCAAAGAGAAGGCTGTCGCGGAGGTGGACACAGGCGTGGAGAAATGCGAGATTGAGGAGAAACAGCAGGAGAAGGAGAAACCCAAGGAGAGGGAGAAAAAAGTGGTGAAGAAGGAGACAGAGGCAGAGAAGAGTAGTAAGCAGGAGCCAGAGGAGAAGGCTCCGGAGGGGAAAGCACCTGAGGGGAAAGGCAGGGCTGCTGCAGACGCACTCAACAGACAGATCAAACAGGACGCCACCACTGGAAGCTCCTACAGGTGATTGAGTGTGTGTGTGTGTGTGTGTGTGTGTGTGTGTGTGTGTGTGTGTGTGTGCGTGTGCGTGTGCGTGTGCGTGTGTGTGCGTGTGCACGCGCGGGCATTCATGCATGTGTGTCTGTGCGTGTATGTATGTGTTTGTGTTTGTGTGGGTGGGTGGGGGGGTGGGGGGGTGAGTTAGTGTGTGCATGTGTGTGTGTGTGTGTGTATTTATTTGTATGTCTCTTCATAAAGAACATCACTCAAACCTCAGTGTGCATTTGTGAATATGACTCATTCATCTAATATCACCTTGTCCCAGTCCGGCCTCACTAACCCAGCAGATGCACACAACACGCATCACAGCTGCAGGCCTGGTTAGTGTCTGGACACTGCTGTCATGTCCACTGCTGATCTTACAGTAAGGGTGCAGCTCCTCTCCTCTCCTCTCCTCTCTCTTCTTCTCTTCTCCTCTCCTCTCCTCTCCTTTCTTCTCCTCTCTTCTCCTCCCTCCACACTGATATGACCAGAGACACACAGCTGCAGCAGGATCGATTCCCCACCCACCCACAAAGACACTACACACACACACGCACACACACACACACTCACACACTCCCACCCCTGCTTTGTCCTCCCTTATCATGTTACAGAATCAAATACCCATCAGGCAGATGGTGGGCTGGGAGCTGAGGAGGGGGTCGGGAGAGAAACCAGCGTATGCATCCAGTGTCGGAGACCCCCCTCCCCGCCTTTTCTCCTGTTCCCCTCTCCTCTCCTCTCCTCTTCTCTCCTCTTCTCTTCTCTCCTCTCCTCTTCTCCTCTCCTCTTCTCCTCTCCTCTTCTCCTGTTCCCCTCTCCTTTTCTCTCCTCTCCTCTCCTCTCCTCTCTTCTCTTCTCTTCTCTTCTCTTCTCTTCTCTCTTCTCCTCTCTCTTCTCCTCTGCTATCACAAGGGCCTCTGGGGTCAGGACAAGGTCAGGGGGGTTAGCCTCAGGCCTCATACACACACACACACACACACACACACACACACACACACACACACACAAACACACACGCGCGCGCACGCACCAAATCTTAGCTGGTCAGCCGGGTCCTTGCCTAATATGTAGGGATATGTGTCTGTATTTGTGATCATATGATAGTGGATGGGCATTCATGCTTGCATGCGTGTGTGTGTGTGTGTGTGTGTGTGTGTGTGTGTGTGTGTGTGCTGAGACTGGGCTCTGAATAGGCACAGTGTTTGTCAGCTCTCAGGGCTCCTGTGCAGAATCTGATGAGTCACGTCTGAGCTGTGGTCCTCCTCTATCCCAGAGTTCCCCTCAGCAGAAGACAGATGGACTGAAGCACATAGACATAAATATCTCTATGGTGGTGAAGCCCACACTGATTTCTGGATTTCCACAATCTTTCTGGACTGCGTTTGCCAAAAGCGCTATCGAGCAACTGCCATGGTAACCAAGGAGAGAGAGAGAGAGAGAGAGAGAGAGAGAGAGAGATTTCACTATATGTCTCTTATTAAGTGTGGTAGTTGTGTAGCAGTGCACCCCAGAACAGCAGGTGGGGTGTGTGTGAACCGACCCAGTAGGAGTAATATTGATTGATATGAGTGTGTGATTATGAGGCCAGATGGACACACACACACGCACACACACACACACACACACACACACACACACACACACACAGACTCACACACACACACACACACACACACACACACACACACAAGCACAGAGAAACTCCTGGCTTTAGTTTTTCTGTGGGCAAGTCATCCAGGAATGGCGTGACCACCTGAGCGAGATGGACAAGATTAGAGCTCTAATCGCTTATCAGGAAGCACAGCTGATGTCAGGCAGGAGGAGGAGGAGGAGGAGGAGGAGGAGGATCAGGGGTTAGAGGAGGAGGAGGAGCAGGAGTTAGAGGAGGAGGAGGGCAATCAGGAGGAAGAAAGAGGAGGAGGAAGAACAGGACGTAGATCCTGAGATACAGCTGCCTCAGCAGGAGCATTGTGAGCAGTGCTATGTATTACAGTGATGGTGTGTGTGTGTGTGTGTGTGTGTGTACTGTGTGTATGTGTGTGTATGTGTGTGTGTGTGTGTGTGTGTGTGTGTGTGTGTGTGTGTGTGTGTGTGTGTGTGTGTGTGTGCGTGTGTATGAGATCCCTGTGATGTTTAAGGCTACACTGTGGTCAATGATGGTGTGTGTCTGTATAACCTAACCCTGTGGTATTTCAGGATTGAGTTTAAGGCTATACTGTGGCCAGTGAGTGTGTGGGTGTGTGAGTGTGCTCTCTTTGCTGTATTGTGATTACACTGTATGTGTGCATGTGTGTGTGTGTGTGTGTGTGTGTGTGTGTGTGTGTGGCCTTTGTGACCTGTGTGGTGTTTCAGGACGGAGTTCAAGGCCTACACTGACGTGAAGCCAGTGAGGCCCATCCGAGCCAAGTCCCAGTACAAAATGCCCACCACGGAGAAGGCCAGCCTGGAGACCAGCTACAGCGCCACCTTCAGGGGGGAGCAGGGAGTGCCGCAGGACAACAAGCAGCTGGACCGCCGCCGGATACGCAGCCTCTACAATGAGCCCAGGAAGGACGCCAAGGTAAAGCACCCCTGCAGCCAACACTGACTCCTGCTGCATGGAGGCCAAATTGCATCCCTCAGTAGACACAAAGATTATTAATCTGAGATTTTGAACTAGATCTGGCTTCTCCCTTCTAATGGTTGAATTGTATTATTATTCATCTGAGATATTAAACTTAAACTTTAAATACGTTTCAGTCTTCCATTAGTTTATAGAGGCATTACATGATTTAGGTGATTATTATATTTTAAAGTATTTCGGAGACTTGCTGTTTGCTCTGTGTAATATATTGACCCTAACAGTAATGCAAGAAGATGCAGACCGCATGATATCAGCATATCCATATGCCTTTAGATCAGATGTCCAGTTCATAAGAACATAATGCAGAGTGCTTAACTGCCCAGAGTCTAGGGCCGGGTTTCCCAGTTATATTAAGAAGCTCTTAAGTGCTATGAACTTATAGGAGCATTCTTAGAACGTTCTTAGAGCACTCCTAAGAAGATCTTAGCACTTATGAGCTTCTTAACGAATCTGGGAAACTCGACCCAGTTCATTAGGACGTAATGCAGAGTGATTAACTGCCTCAAGCCCCCAAAGGCATGGAGCCATTGAGGTGTAGAGCATGCCAAACTCCCATTCTACCGTTTTCATAAAGGTTTCATAACTAGAGCAAAATAGAGCAGCAGAGAATCTAATCATAGTTATAGAGTCACATTGGGCATGAGGCATTAGCACTGTGGTGCTATATTGCTGCTGGACCAGTAGATGGCGCTTGAATCTTCTTCCTCCAGAGGAAGAAAGCTGGAAGCTTGTGTGTGTTCTGTGTTGATGGAGCCCCTCCCTCTCTCACTCTTATAGGACGGTTCTGACAGTGACAGCAGCTCTGTTCTAGACCTGCTCTAGTCAGGTGTGTGTTGTGTGTGTGTGTGTGTGTGTGTGTGTGTGTGCGTGTGTGTGTGTGTGTGTGTGGAGCATGGAGAAGGGCTGGGCCTCGTTCACGCTAACCGCACCCTCAGTCAGCAGGATGGGATGTCACCACCGGGAGCACACACACACACACACATGCACACAAGACCGCAGTCAATCCTTCCGCAAGGCTATGAGCCTCATATACACCCCGCATAGCCCCCTCTCCAAAGCCACATGCTTGACCCCCCACCCATGCACATCTTTGGATGATTATTTTGGGTGTTTCAGAATGTGCATTTACATCTTAGTACATTAGATCATGCTTTCATCACTTGATTACTTTGGACTCTCTTGCTCTGGTGAGACGGCCACCCCCCATCGGTCACTCTGGCATCCTTACATCCTTATTCCGACCTGAGGTTGAGTACAGGTGTGCCGTTTCTTTGTTTGTCCATCTTGAACATGACATCACATGAGCCGAGATGCACGCTGCCACTGTCCACCCCACACTTACACCCCGCTGGTCTTATGAAGAGGTCCCAAACCCACCCACACACACACCCACACACACACACACACACACACACGCTGGGAAGGAAGGATTGAAGTCTGGGGGAAAGGTCTTGTTGTATAGCCACTCCCTGGAGGTCTATACTCCACTGTCTCACACAGACGAATGCAATGCATTGTTCTGCATGCAGCCTTATAACCTCAAGGGCCCTGTGGTCACTCTGCAGCAAAACAGCACAAATGACCAATAGAGAGTGTCCTCCAAAGCTCAATGACGAAAGACCGTTCGAACTATGTGCCACGGTCGCATGTAAAAATGAGAACATGAATTATGAAGTGGCCGACAGTAACGACAAAGACAAGCTTTTACACAGTTAAACCATGTTACTTGTGCTAGTGAATACAGGACTTCTGACCTTTTCACTTTGGAAGTGTGATGTTTATCATCTCACAGCTTAGCATGTGTCCCTGTCAGGCACGTTGGATTTCAGTCGTTTAACTGAAGTAGTCTGCTGCTGTTTGTGACGTGGTTCAAGTTAGTTGTGGAGTCATTTGTGTTGCGTTTGCTGAAATGGAGCCCGGGATTGGCACTGTGTATAGGACTCCAAAACTCACCCTTTTCTCTGTTAACCTCTCCAGATTACTAACAGAAAAACCCACTTTTGTATTGAAAGAAATTTCATATACAAGGAGGGATACTGCATCTCTATAGATTTCTCTTCCCCATCCCATGTAGCAGTAATAAAGTGTGCCTTACCACCTCTAGAGGTCTGGCTACCTGGTCCTGGCTGGACTTCAAACAAGCAGTTTGACCACCCCGTCATTGGCTCCGCTGATGGTCGGACAGCTTGCCTGAAGTCCAGCGGGGACCTGAGCTTGTGTGCGTGCGGGGGCTCTTCTGACTGACCCCAACACTGGACTTTACCTCCCGGCCAGGTGGAGAAGACCGGCAGCCTGCAGTCCAAACCCAAAAAGAGCACCACATCCACAAGCCACAGCAAACAGGTGAGAAAGGCCAAAGACAAGCAGAAGGACAAGGATAAAGACAAGGAGAAGGAGAAGAAGGAGAAGGAGAAGGATGGGATCCTGACGACCAAGAAGAAGAGCTCCGTGACCAGCCTCCAGTCTGACCCCGTCGCTGCCCCCCCCACCACCACCGCCACCACCGCTGCCACGGTCAGCAAACAGAGCAAAGAGATGATCAACAGACTGGCCAACGAGGGCAAGGAGTGATGCCACCGCACTTTTCATACACTGATGTGGGGGGTCAGGTGATGTTGTGGTGGCACAGAGGGAGTTCCTCTGCCCACCTCTGAGCTCTCCTGCCCTCGTCTGCCAGCTAACCACCCCCTCCCCCTCTTCTCTCCCTTCTTCTCTCTCCTCTCCTTTACACTCTTCTCCACTCTCCTTTCCTTCCTCTCATCTTCTCTCCTCCTCTCATTTCCCTCCTCTCTCCCTTTTATCTCCTCTATTCTCCTCTCCTCTAATTTCCTCTCCTCTCCTCTCCTCTCCTCTCCTCTCTCTCCTCTCTCTCCTCTAGCATCTGGGCAGAGCCTGTCCTGCCATCTGTCACTCTGATTGTCCTCTGCAGGCTCCCATACCAGTGCATTAGCCATACTAAGTGTGTGCGTGTGTCTGTGTGCGTCTCTGCCACTGCCCTGCTCATTCTCTTCCTGTCTGTCCATATCTCTCTGCGTCCCTGGACCACCGTCCGCACTCTGAGCTCGAGCTCGGAGAGCCTTCCCTATTAGAGACGTTCTGTAGAGATTTAGAAATGACCCGGGGCACATCAGGACCAAAGAGTTAAGAGTCCAAGCCTGTCCCCCCCCCCCCCCCCCCCAGTTAGAGAGGATCGGGTAGCTCTGCGTCTGGATTTCTCACGTTACAAATTCACTTCAGTCACACTAACAGAATTGCCAACGGTTTGGTACCACCTTAGCATCTCACTGAAACAGTCACCAGATAAGTCACATTGACATGAGTCACTCACCACAGAAGCAATCAGACCACTGAAGGCCTCTTTAAGGTCTGCTCTTTACTAGACTTACCACCAGAAGAACAGTTAGGGCTCCTTAGGTATGCCAGTTCTCACCACTCCTCCAGTAGACCCTGCTGTAAGTATTTATATGATAATCTAGTTAATCTTTTTAACTGCATGCTTACTTGATATATTATATTATGATAGGAAAAGCAGCCTCACGTCAGCAAACTCGATTTCGCCTCGTCCATCCCAAGTTGGTTCTGACTCTGAATCGTAGCCGGCCCTGGATCACAAGAACCACACCGGACCTGTCCTGGACCAGGGCCAGCAGAGTCTCAGAGTCGGCTGCCATCTTGGATGTTTGAGCTTTTAAAGTGTTTAGTGCTCAATAGAAAACACTCCAAATTTATGCCACTGTCACATAGATGAGCATATCAGTGCTAAAGTGATCCAAATCCATTTAAAATCATGTTAGTCTTGAGTGAGAGCCAAACCGAGGCATTGACTCTCTTTAAAATGTGTTGTATCTTGAGCTGTATGGATATCTATGTTTCTATACTTTGGATAAATCTGCTTCCAGACATCCCATAATACCTCGAGATCACTTAGCTCATCTCTGCATGGGTGTAGCCATCTGGCGAAATCTGATTTGAGGAGGAAATTAGGAAATGAATCACAATACCTCCCCCCTCCCCAGACCCCACCCATATGAATGTCAGAGTGTGTCTGTTTATGATGAGAGAGTGGATGTGGATGCTCTATCTCCATGGCAACATTGTGTTCTTTCTCTGTCAGCTTGCTTAGCTCCGCCCCCTAGTCCTTGGTGCTGTTTCCTGGTGGGTCACACACAGGACCACTTCACGTTAGCAGCTGGATCGGAAACCGCCCCAGTCCAGTCCTGGTCAGAACCTGCTGCTATTAGAGATGACCCACCACAGACTGCCTTCTCTGACCCCCACCCACCCCCCCTCTGTCTCCATCTTCCCACCATGCTTTGCGGGGTCAGAGCCTCGTGCGTGTCGCCATACAGCTTTAGGCCATCGTGCCAGAGAGCAGGTGACCCGGCTGTGATCCGGCCCTAACCTGGGCCACATCTGGTGTCCCGGCTGCTCCATGCCTCTCTGCTTTCCTCATGACGTGCTGACCAACCCCCCCTCCCCTCCCCTCCCCTCCACTGGTGCTACCACATGTGCTGTTTGAGTGGTGAGGCGTGAGAAACAGGAAGTGCGTGGAGCGTTAAAGGCCTGGGAAGCTTCAATACTCACTGGTTTGCTGTACCTTGCTTGTGTTTTCAGCTTGCTATGGATGAAACGATTAAAACATTGTGAAAGCTGTGCATATGGTATCCTTTGCATTCATTCCTCTGTCGCTCGCATTTATTGAACGCCAAAAGGTCTTGTGGTAGGCTACTTTACAAATAATAAATATCTTTAAAGTCGTTAATGAATGTAATCTCTAAGCATCTCTCTGAATCTGAAACATGTTTGGTTTGGTTTGGTGTTTGGTGCACCTAAACCGAGGAGCTTCAGAACTGTACCGTGTTGAATTTTTAACTCTGTATGAAATATGTAGACGTATTACATGTGCTCTGATGGATTGTCTGATTTGAAATCCTAGTCTCTGGCCTCCAACAATAAGACTATCCTCTTTGTTTGTCTAAAAGCCCCGGGTGCCTCATTGGATGTCCCACAGGATGTCTAGACAGTGTAATGCTCACTCGTTTTCACAGGGGAATGATGTGAGCTGTGAACATTTAATTTGCTGATAGATATTGTTAGAATGTTGGCTCCTTGTGTGTATTTTGTTTAAAAGGTGAGCCCAATATGTAATTCGATACAAGGTTTTTACAATTAAATGCACTCATTCTTTGCATCATCTTTTTGTGCATTTTAAGTCCAGACAAAATTGAATAATTAGAATATGCCCAATTTAAACAACATGAACAGAAATGAGCAGCAATACTGTGAAATATTGTGTTATTAATCGAAGCGACATTTTAATATATTTTTCCACGACATAAAATACATATTCCATGTATGAAAACACTGATCTTAAATGAATTCTGCCTTCTTCAGAACCAGAGGAGTTTAGCTGCTACATCAGAACTCTGAGAACCCTGAGTGTGGGGTGAGGCCCGTACCTTAAGAGAATCTATTGGGAGCTCGCTCATCCTTGCCAAATGGAGTGAATTATTCATGCCTCTCCGACCCTTGTGTTTAGTGTGCGGCATGAAATATTGAATGGGCGTATAGAGGTGGGCCTGCTGGATGTTATGCTGACAGAGGATATAAACAAAAGTAAAGACGGAGCAGTACAGATGAACTATAAACTGGATCCAGTTTATAGTTCATCTGTGCTGCTCCGAGTCTTTACTTTTAGTATATCTACACGGTCCCATCTCTCGTCTGATGCACCAGATGTAATGCTGCAGAAGCGCGGTGGATCTACTCTTTTGTGAAGAGGATATAAGCACTGTCAGAGACTAGGGCTCAGAACCAGGGATGGGATGGACCCAAGTCCACGGGTCCATATAAGGTATGAGAGAAACTTGCACTGCATGGGATGGGTAATACTGTTTCTTGTAGTTTTAAAACTAAATAATGTATCAAAACCATAAAGAAACAAAACACGAAAACATGTCAGTTGTGCTGAAGATACTGATGATATTGCTTGTAAAACTGGATGGCAGGGAGAGAGGGCCCATGCAGTGATCCTGGATCTTCCTTACAGTTCAACAGGACCCATTGAGGATTGGAGAGGATGGGGAGGAATACCACCACCACTAACAACATGAGAGTTACAGTGTTGAGGATGTTTTAAGTCTTACTGTAAAGGTGGTGAGTATTCCAGGTAGGGGAGACGGAGTGTAAGCTGCCTGTAGGCTTTGGCATCTGATTTTGGGGCAGGTTTACTGTCAAACGATGGAATCACATTTGCAGTGTTGATGTAAATTGTACAGTATTATAAAAAAGTAAACTAATGGCATTGGTCCATCAGCTTTGGGCCTATTAAAAGCCTGGCATAGTATATTCGGGCTGGCTTCCAGGTTAATTACAATGGACATGTGCAAATTAAATGCATGTAAACATTTGATGTAAAGAGCCAAAATGTGTCATTGTCCAGTGGCCAAACACTAGCCTTAGCCTACATCAAGGTGGTGGATCATGCTTGGAATTTTTGTGATGGTCTTGCACTACAGTCCACGTGGGGGCGGTAGAGACGCTTTTTCAAGTCCCGCCAAATGACGTCTGTCGTAGAAGAAGAACTCAACTGTTATGGTAAGTTCCGTGGAGCCAGCGACAGTAAGCGACAGTACGCGACAATAGCGGGCAAGATGGCGGCGAAAAATGTCAAAATAAAGGTACACACGAACGATCAGATAAAGTAGGTCAATATTCGTTTTTGAGAGTATTTCAACGGTTTGCACGAAATGTATGCATGTTGCTGCAACGTAGCCTATTTAACCACGTGTGTAAATGTTGTAATTGTAGCAGAGTTTTAACGCTAACGTGCTTGAAATTAAACGGAAGTGACCTCACGCAACACCTTTCTCAATGCAAAGCCAGACGAACGTCTCCATCCCATAGATATAGGCAGAAAATGTCTAATAAGGGAATAAGTAGAACGGCTCTGATATAAGTTACTGACTGCTAACAGAGAGTGGAAAAAACAAACATATAAGAAAGGGATAATAATGTATTAAACGTTGATGTTAAGTAGGCTAAATGCTGTATATGATTATCATGCAAGAAAATAATTGTGGAAGGATGACCTTTTCCATAAACATCACCTAAAATAACTCCATTATCAAAAAAAACCCCTCAAACTTATCAGTTAAAATGTTTACAACCAATAATGTCAACTTGTACGTTTTCACATGTAGGCATTAATATGACATAAATTACATGTATGAAATATGTTAATCGCCCCACCCCGACAGGTCATCACTGTATCAAATCACATACAAGGCATGTCAGGAAACACCCTTTAAGGAAAAACGGATATCAAATACCTTTGTAAGTACCAGGCTATGTAACTCCGTACCAACTTAAATACTTTAAGCCTGTCACTGACACATAGGCCTACTGTTGAATTTCAAATTGTGCTGCTGTGAAAACAAGTTGTGCATATTTGAAATGGGGGTCAAATTAAATCCTTATGACAGAATATAGGCCTACATTAGCCTAATATTTATACCAAGTTTGCTTTTAGGTACAAGGCATCAAGTCTGTACTGAGTCATGTGCACATAGCCTACTGCTGAACTTCAAATTGTGTGGCTGTGAAAAAACTAAATTGTGCATATGTCAAAGGGGGGTGAAATGTAATCCTTATAATGTGTACTTTCAGGATATATATAAATGTTTATAACAAATTCGCCTTTGTAGGTACCAGGCCATAGTGTACCGAGTCACTAAGCGTTACGTTGACACACTTTTGAAATTCAAATTCTGTGGCTGTGAAAACAATAAGTTGTGCATATGTCAAAGGGGGGTGCAATGTAATCCTTATAAGGTCTACTTTCAGGAAATATATAGATGTTTATAACAAATTCGCCTTTGTAGGTACCAGGCCATAAGCGTATACCGAGTCACATACTAAGCGTTACTTTGACACTCACTGTTGAACTTCAAATTGTGTGGCTGTGAAAACAATAAGTTGTGCATATGTAAAAGGGGGGGGGGGGGGGGGGGGGGGGGGAATGGAATCCTTAGAAGGTCTACTTTCAGAAAATATATAGATGTTTGTACGAAACTCGCCTTTGTTGGTACCAGGCCATACTAGGCGTGTACCGAGTCACATAAATTAATAGGCCTGCCATTGACATACACTGTTGAACTTCAAATTGTGTGGCTGTGGAAACAATAAGTTGTGCATATGTAAAAGGGGGGTGAAATGGAATCCTTGGAAGGTCCACTTTCAGAAAATATATAGATGTTTATACCAAATTCGCCTTTGTGGGTACCAGGCCATACTAGGCGTGTACCGAGTCACATACAGTAATAGGCCTGTCATTGACACACACTGTTGAACTTCAAATTGTGTGGCTGTGAAAACAATAACTTGTGCATATGTAAAAGGGGGGTGAAATGGAATCCTATGAAGGTCTACTTTCAGAAAATATATAGATGTTTATACCAAATTCGCCTCTGTGGGTACCAGGCCATACCAGGGGTGTGCCGAGTCACATAATAGGCCTGCCATTGACACACACTGTTGAACTTCAAATTGTGTGGCTGTGAAAACAATAAGTTGTGCATATATAAAAGGGGGGTGAAATGGAATCCTTAGAAGGTCTACTTTCAGAAAATATATAGTTGTTTATACCGAATTCGCCTTTGTGGGTACCAGGCCATACCAAAGGTGTACCGAGTCACATAATAGGCCTGCCATTGACACACAACTGTTGAACTTCAAATTGTGTTGCTGTGAAAACAATAAGTTGTGCATAGGTAAAAGGGGGGTGAAATGGAATCCTTAGAAGGTCTACTTTCAGAAAATATATACATGTTTATACCGAATTCGCCTTTGTGGGTACCAGGCCATACCAAAGGTGTACCAAGTCACATAATAGGCCTGCCATTGACACACAGCTGTTGAACTTCAAATTGTGTGGCTGTGAAAACAATAAGATGTGCATAGGTAAAATGGGGGTGAAATGGAATCCTTAGAAGGTCTACTTTCAGAAAATATATAGATGTTTATACCGAATTCGCCTTTGTGGGTACCAGACCATACTAAGCGTGTACCGAGTCACATACTAAGCGTTACTTTGACACACAGCTGTTGAACTTCAAATTGTGTGGCTGTGAAAACAATAAGTTGTGCATATGTAAAAGGGGGTGAAATGGAATCCTTTGAAGGTCTACTTTCAGAAAATATATAGATGTTTATACCAAATTCGCCTCTGTGGGTACCAGGCCATACCAGGGGTGTACCGAGTCACATAAGGCCTGCCATTGACACACACTGTTGAACTTCAAATTGTGTGGCTGTGAAAACAATAAGTTGTGCATATGTAAAAAGGGGGTGAATTGGAATCCTTAGAAGGTCTACTTTCAGAAAATATGTAGATGTTTATATAAAATTCGCCTTTATGGGTACCAGGCCATACTAGGCGTGTACCGAGTCACATACTAAGCGTTACTTTGACACACACTGTTGAACTTCAAATTGTGTGGCTGTGAAAACAACTAGATGTACCGCAAAGCGATACACAATATGACCGCCGCTCAGTCCTGCACATTCTCTCTACAAATATCAATCACGATTTTGTTTCCATCGCCTACTCCATCACCTTCTGCAACTTTTATGTATGTAAATGAGTGTGTGCATGTGTGCGCTTGCTTTTGTGTATGAGTGCTTCTCTGTCTATGAGTGTGTGTGTGTGTGTGTGTGTGTGTGTGTCTGCTTGTGTGTGTGTTTTATCTGTCTCTATGTGTATATGTTCACTGTGTTCTCTGCCGTCACTGTCACTCCAATATCAGATCACACTCACACACACACACGCAGGCACACACTCACACACACACATGCACGCGCGTGCACACACACACACACACACACACACACACACACACACACACACACACACACACACATACGCAGGCACACACTCACACATACGCACACATACACACACATGCACACACACACACACACACACACACATACACAGGCACACACACAGATACACCCACAGAGAGAGAGAGAGAGAAAGAGAGAACACACACAGAATACACACAGATAACACAGAACACACACAGACACAGAGAGAGAGAGAGAGAGAGAGAAAGAAAGAGAACACACACAGAATACACACAGAACATGCACATACACACATACAGTATACACACATGTAAACACACACACACGAGCACAAAGAAACGCACCCACACACACACACACACACACACACACACAGGCTATATACATCACACAC